>NC_046164.1:89547450-89730842 GCF_011064425.1 Rattus rattus | reverse complement strand
CTAGAAGTTGTATTGCTCTTTTCACTGCCCCAGACACCCCCTTTCCTCAGGACCTCCTTCAAGCTGAAGCTTAGTTCTTGCACCTTATTTTTTTAAGATATCGCACACTTGGGTTATAGGACAGATAAATCAATTTCCTAACTGATCTGGCTAGCTCCAGAAAGTGGTATGCAAGTTGTTGAGGAAGATCTTACCCAGAGCTGGGTTCTACTACAAAATACTGACCTTCCAGTACCTGCCAGGTGAGAGATGCCCACTCTGTGAAACACTGGCGTGATAGTTATTGGGGCAATCAACCCCAATTGACTGGATTTGAGATCTACTATATGCCCAGTTTTGTAAACCCATTCAAAAGCTCATGGCTAGGAGGTCAGATGCCTAGGGGAAACCTACTATTGTTTTTTCCTAAATGATTATGCCAAACTACCTTCTAAATATTTATGTTAGACACACAGATTGGTTAATTTCAATCTTGATCAGAAAAGCTTTTTTGCAGGGTATGTTAACAAAAGATTCCAAATTAATCAAAGTATTGAGAATAATGACTGAGGTTCAGTGATAAATGGGACGTCTTTATCCATGTCCTCCAACCCCAGACTCAGGAAACACTGCATAATCTGGGAGAGGAGATGTAAGAAGCACAGGATAGAGTAGATACGTGTGAAATGCTGGGGAGCTGTTCACACACATAAAGCTACCGGCCAACTTCTACAAAATGAAAGCTGAAAAGGATTGGCCCTTGAGGCCTAACCCCGCTGAGGAACTATTGGTGATGATGGCTATTGAGGAAGGGAAAGTCATTGGGGTTGTTTTGTTTGTTTTGGGTGGCCACTGGTAGGCATCTATGGGATTTTATAGGCATTTTAAAAAAATAAAATTAAATCTATTATTGAAAAAATTAAAGAAATAGCTTCCCTAGGTCCAACTGAATAGCTCATCTAGTAAAGACATTTACCTCCACACCAGGAGGACCTTGAGATCCATGCCTGGGAGACATACACGGTAGGAGGAGAATCACCCAACAACAGAACATATATGCACCAGAGGATATACATAGCATAAAAACATCGCACACATGCACGTGACTACTACAGAGGGGGAAAGAAGTATTACAAGTATTTAGAAAATAGAGATAATTTTATGTGATTATGTCCAGTTTTTCATTCTAAAATAAATAGAAGCCTGTTCAAAGATTTCTACCAAGCAATAAGGAAAATATGCTACCACCAAACTAATGTAAGACCTGAATGTCAGACTAAAGAGTGTGAATGAAATTAGCTCTGTCGGCCATAACAGCTCTGAAAGAAAGCCTGAGACCTTGGTTGTCACCCGCACGTCCTAATGTTGTAAGTGTTCTTCACACAACACTATAAGAGGGGAGGAGGGAAGAGCAAACGAGAACAAGCTTTTGATTCCTTCCCCAGCTTCTCCTGAGTAGCAGAGAAGTCGGTAACAGTGTGAACTGCTAAATGTTAAATTCCAATTTACGTAAAACACGATAATGCCTTTTTCTTTGTCCTCTTTAAAGGTGAGAAGGATTTGTTTCGTTTGTGGAATGGTTCTATCTTGGTACACTCAGAGCTAGTTATTTTTAAAGCTTTCAGTTGCTTCAAGGTCTGTCATTTGGTTAGGTAAGAGGGATGAACGCCTGGGGTGACTGTCCTCCAGCATGCTTTTCTTCCTAATTCTTTCTGTTAAGAAATGATTTATGCTCTTTAGACTGTAGGGTATTTTTGCAGAAATTAAAAAAAAACTATCAAGTCCCATATTTACATTGTTATATTTAAGGCCTAATTTCCCATTCATTTATTTTGTGTAAATATTTAAAATCACTTTTACATCACTCTGAAAAAAAGACAGACAGACCTCACACACAACTTTTTTCTTAGTAAGCAGAGCTTTGAGTGTGAAATATATGGGTACTCTCAGCATTTGAGGAAAAGACAGCATTTTGTTCTAACTTTATTATGAAATAATTTGAAATGAATTTAAAAATTATACTATTACTGCAAAGAACTCTGTAGTCTCTTGTTTCAGTTTCTCCTATTGTTAACATTTTACTACTAAACTAACACTATCTAATCATAAGAACACATACTAATATTTTCCAAACTAATGGAAATTGTCAGACCTAATGCCCATGCACCTTTAATACTGGTGTACGTTTCCTAAAATTAAGAGTTTCATCCTCATTAGCCAGACTACAATCAAAATCACTAGAACAGCACAACTGTCACAGAGAGCCCGCCTAAGCTCCCCCCACCCCCCACTGTGACCAGGGTCAGAATATCCTCAGGCTCATTCACACTGCACTATAATGTCTCCTTGGCCTTCAACTTGGGACAACTTGTCCCTCTTGACTCAGCCATCATTTGTTGATAACTTTATAGAAGATTTCTTAATTTGGGTTTTTCTCATATTTATTGGAGAGTGATGTAGCTTACAAAATGACAGGCTCGGGATCTAAACGGTTATCAAAAGAAGAAATAAAAATAGGTAAGAACTTCTCTTTGTCCTTAGAAATCAGGAGATGCAAATCAAACAACACATCACTCCTGTCAGAATGGAAAGATCAACAATACAACCAACAGCAATGTTAGAAAGGATAAGAGGAATGGGAAACAACCTCACAGACTGTTTGTTTGACTGATTTCAGCCATTCTTGGAAATCAGTGTGGAAATCCACAAAAAGCCAAAAGTAAATCTACTATATGACCCATCTTGTCTTAGTTAGGGTTTTTACTGCTGTGAATAGATACATGACCAAGGCAACTTTTTTTTTTTTTTTTTAACCAAGGAAACTCTTATAAGGGACAAAAATTTAATTGGGGCTGGCTTACAGGTTCAGGAGGTTCAACCATTATCAAGGCAGAAAAACATGGCAGGAACCCAGGTAGGCATGGTGCAGAAGGAGCCAAGAGGTCAACATCTTGTTCCAAAGGCAAACAGAAGACATTTCCAGCAGTTAGGACAAGGGTGTTAAAGCCCACGCCCACAGTGACACCACCACCTAACAAAGCCAAACTCTCCTAATAGCTACCCCTTGGGACAAGCTATATTCAAACCATTATATCTCCACTCCTGGTCCCTATAGTATTGTTCTAAACACATAAATTTATGGGGGCCATACCTTGACATAGCATTTTTTTTAAAGTATTTAGTTCAATTTCAAAGGTATCCATAGTTTATAGCAGTCTCAACAATGTTAAAAGACCAAAGTTCAAGTTCCACTGAGATTCATCCAGTCACTTAACTGTAATCACTCAAAAGCAAGACAGGAAACCAGCTGGGCAAACCCCAAACCTTTGCATCTCCATGTCTGACGTCAAAGTGGTCTTCAAATCTCCAACCTTTTTTTTTCATCTTTGTAGACTGCAAACACACCCTTTCTCCTGGGCTGGGTTCCACTTGTTATTGAGGAGCAGACAGTGCATGACTCTGGCATCTTGGGGTCTCCAAGGCAACTTAACAGTTACAGCCTGTTCCAATGTCTGGCATCCACATGATCCCCCAAAGGGCTGGGGTCATCTAGCTCTGCCCTCTGTAGCACCCCAGCTCAGTTGATCCACCCATGTTGCTGCTGGTCTAGTGGTCATCCCATGGCACCCAATACACTGGGGTCTTCTGCTGCAACCAGGTCACCAATAGCCTCATAGGCTCCCTCTCATGGTGCCAAGCCTCAACCTCTTGCATGATCCCTTCAGTCTGGGCCATCAAACTGCTATTGATGCTGCACCTTCCTGGCCTCCTCACTGTGCCAGCCTCAGCTGCTACCCATGACCCCCTTCATATCTTTCAAACCAATCACCAAAGTTCAAAGTCCTCATCTGAGATACATCCAATCACCTAACTGTAATCACCCCCACTTAATCAGAAGTCCAGCTAGGAAGCACAATGTAACCTGACTATGTCTAGAACATGGCTCTTTGTGCAGCTCAGGAAACATTTCCCAAATTTCATCTCAGCATGCTGATCTCTTCTTTAATCACCATTAACTTTTGCCAGCTAACCAGGATCAATTATCCCAGCAGTCCTTCTATTCTGACTCTGTGCTTCAGAGCCACATGGCTAAAGCTGCTGGCTGGGGGCTGGAACATGATCCCCTTGTTATATTACATTGTCACCAGCTTCTTTTTTCAATGAATTTACTCTCTGCCAAGCTTGGTTATCCTGGAACTTGTTCTCTAGACTGACTTTAAACTCAGTGGTCTGCATGCTTGCCCTCCTAGTGGTGGGGATTAAAGATATATTCCACCCTTCCTCGATTTATGCTTTTCTCTACTTGGAACTTTCTCTGCACCACACTGGCCTTGAACTCAGAGATCTGTTTGCCTCTATGTCCTGGGATTAAAGGTGTGTACCATCCTGCCTAGACTTAAGCTTTGGTTCACCTAGCACTTGCTCTGCCCCAGGTTAGCCTTAAACTCAGAGATCTGCCTGGCTTTGTCTCCTTGGATTAAAGCTGTGAACCACCACACCTGGACCTAAATTTAGCTGGGTGCTGGCATCTTGCAACAAAGTCCCAGTCCCTTAATCCGTTATCTCACAGACACAGATTTAGCTCCATTCCTTTAATACTTGAATGATACATTTTGTAATTTTCCTTTCTTGGCTTTCTCCTTCTCATTAAAACGCGCTTCATAAGACAAAACCAGAGAACAAAGTCTCTGTTGGGCTTTTTTGAGACTCCCTTGCTTAATGCAATTAGTATAAACATATTGACTTTAGCCTCAGGCAGACTCTATGGACAAAGGCAAAAAGCAGCCACATACTTCACCAAATACACACAAAACAGTCTCTAGGCCATACTGAAATTCTTCTCCACTGAAATCTCTTGGGCCAGGTCTGCACAGTTCAAATCACACTCAACAACAATGTCTTCCATATTCTTATTTTTCTGTCCAGCCTCTTTATTCATTCTTGTGCTTGTATATATGGTACATACTCATGAATTTCAATTTATTCAATGAGTAACATTTATTGCTTATTTTGGCATTGAAAATACCCATAATTTGGCCAGTGGGATTCCCTGAATCCTATAGGATTTGAACATTTTTTTCATTCTTTCAATACTTCTTTGTTTTGTCACAGCATACCATTGCTTTAAGGAAAGCCCTTATTCCTCTTAATGGGCAATCATATTAGAAACAAATTTTGGCATGAGGCATTCAATACTACTAAACTATTGCTGCCAAGTCTCATAGTATCATAGATCATAAATATATTAGATGTATAGACACATACATAGATGAACACTTATGGCCCCTGCTGCTTCAGTGACTCAAAGGATAGAATTTCTAATTCTATTCTTAAGATCACCAAAGAACACCTTCCAGTCTGCACCTTTGCAAGGGTAGATTGGTCTGTCTGCCCTCTCACTCCCCCCACCCCTACCTCCAACAGTGTGCAGGACTCCCAGGAGATCTGTTGCAGTTAGGACAATAGGTCTCCCAGGAGATCTGCTACAACCAGGGACTCAGGAGGCAGACCCAGACGAGACAACCAGGCTGGCTAACACCAGAGATAACCAGATGGCAGGAGGCAAGTGTGCAAGAACATAAGCAACAGAAGCCAATAAATATATCAGAACCCAATTCTCCCACCATAGTAAGCCCTGACTACCCCAACAACACCTGAAAAGCATGATGCTGACCTAAATTCCCATCTCATGAAGATAAGAGAGATGCTTAAGGAGGATATAAAAAACTCACTTAAAGAAATACAAAAAAACACAGGCAAACAGGTAAAAGAGGAAACAAATAAATCCCTTAAAGAAATGCAGGAAAACACAATCAAATAGGTGAAGGCATTGAACAAAGCAGTCCAAGATCTAAAAATGGAAGTAGAAACAATAAAAAAAAAATCACAGGCAGAAACAACCCTGGAATTGGAAAACCCTAGAAAGAGTTTAAGAGCTACAGATGCAAGCATCACCAACAGAATAAAAAAGATGGAAGAGAGAAGCTCAGGCATAAAAGATACCATAGAAGACAGTGACACAATAGTCAAAGAAAATACAAAGCACAAAAAGCTCCTAAAAACATCCAGGAAATCCAGAACACAATGAAAAGTCCAAACCTAAGAATAATAGGAATGCAACAGAGTGAAGAATCCCAGCTCAAAGAACAAGAAAATACCTTCAACAAAATCATAGAAGAAAACTTCTCCAACCTAAAGAAAGAGATGGCCATAAATATGCAAGAAGTCTACAGAACTCCAAATAGATTGGACCAGAAAAGAAAATTACACATAGTAATCAAAACACTAAATGTACAAAACAAAGAAAGAATATTAAAAGTAGTAAGGGGATAAGGCATACATATAAAGGCAAACCTATCAATCACACCAGACTTCTCAACAGAGATAATAAAAGCCAGAAGATCCTGGACAGATGTCATACAGACCCTAAGAGAGCACAAATGCTAACATAGCTACTATACCCAGCAAAACTCTCAATCATCATAGATGGAGAAACCAAGATATTCCATGATAAAACCAAATTTAAATAATATCTACCAATACAGCCCTACAGAAGATTCTAGAAGGAAAACGCCAACATAAGGAGCATAAGGAGGGTATCTACACCAAAGGGGGAAAAAAAGAAATTAAGCATCTCACAACAAACCCAATAGGAGAGAACCACATATACACATGATACCAACTACACCAACAAACAGGAAGGAACCAACAAAAGTCTGTCTTTGATATCAACATCAAGAACTCAACTTCCCAATAAAAAAGGCAGAAGCTAACAGACTGCACAGGCAAGAAAGCAGGACCCAGCATTATAATTTGTGTGTGTGTGTGTGAGTGTGTGTGTGTGTGTGTGTGTGTGTGTGTGTAGGAATTAAACATCAGTGACAAAGACAGGCTCTATCTCAGACTAACAGGCTAGAAAAAAGTATTCCAAGCAAATGGTCACAAGAAACAAGCTCAAGTAGCCATTCTAATATCCAACAAAATAGACTTTCAACCAAAAGTTATCAAAAGAGACACAGAAGGACACTTCATACTCATCAAAGGAAAAATCCACCAAGATAAACTCTCAATTCCAAACATCTATGCCGCAAATGCAAAGGCACACACATTCATAAAAGAAACTTTACTAAAGCTTAAAACACGCATTGAAACACACGCAATAATAATGGGAGATTTCAACACCCCACTCTTACCAATAGACAGGTCATTGAAACAGAAACTAAACAGAGACACAGTGAAATTAACAGAAGTTATGAACCAAATGGATTTAACAGATACATAACAGAACACTTCACAATAAAACAAAAGAATATACCTTCTTCTCAGCACCTCATGGTACCTTTTCCAAAAGTGACCTTATAGTCTGTTATAAAACAAGCCTCAACAGATATAAGAAGATTGAAATAATCCCAGGCATACTATCAGATCACCACAGACTAAGGCTAGACTTCAATAACAGTAAAAACAACAGAAAGCCCACATATCCATGGAAACTGAACAACACTCTACTGGATGATAATTTGGTCAGGGAAGAACTAAAGAAATTAAAGACTCCCTGAAATTGTATGAAAATAAAGACACAGCATACCCAAACTTATGAGACACAATGAAAGCAGTGCTGAGAGGAAAATTCACAGAACTAAGTGCCCTGGTAAAGAAATTGAAGAGGTTCTACACTAGCAGTTTAACAGTGCATCTCTTTAACATAGCTTAGAAAGAAGTAACAAAGAGCGTTCTAGAGGTGACACATAGATCTCCCTAGGAAGGAGAAATAGAACAGATATTACAGGGTTGGAGGGTGGAGGGAGAGCAGGTGGGGATGGGAAAAGGAGGGACCAGGTTGGGGAGAGAGAGACAGAAGGAGGGAGAGATTACAGGAAGCGATGACTAAACTAGTGGGGCACTTAGGGGCCAATGTGGAAAACTAGTGGGATGGAAACTTCCTGAACCTATGAGGGTGAGACCCTAATAAATTGAGGATATGAGGCCTGAACTGGCCACTCTCAATAAGCTGGCAAGACTTCCAATTGTGGAACTGAGATGCCTGCCCAACCACAAAACCTTCAACCCACACCTTTCCTACCTGCATGAAACACTGGGGCAATGGTAGCTCAGAGCTTATGGGAGTGGCCAACCAATGACTGGTCTAAGATGAGGTCCATGACACATGAGGGCGCCTATGTTCAACACTGCCTAAGTGGCCAAGAACCAGAAGCTGGACAGCTCATAGACCTAGGGTATAACCAAACACAACTGACTAAAACAACAACAACAACAACAGTCAATGATATCATGGTTCCTAATCACTTCAACTGCTATTTTCATAGATGAGTACCTAGCCCAATCACCTTCAGAGAGATTTCCTCAGCAACTAATGGGAGCAGATGCAAAGGCCAACACCCAAACATTAGGGATAGCTTGGAGAACCCTGCGAAAAAGGGTGAGGAAGAACTGTAGGAGCTAGAGGGATGGAGGACAGCAGGAGAACATGGGCCACAGAATCAACTAAGCAGGACTTGGGTTCACAGAGACTGAAGCAGACACCATGGAGCCTTCCCGGGTCTGCCCTAGGTCCTCTGCATACATGCTGTACCTGCCTAGCTCAGGGTGTTTGCGTGACTCCTAGAGTGATGATGTCTCTGACGCGGTCACCTGCTCTTGGAACCCCTCTCCTACTGGGTTGCCTTGTCCAACCTTGATGATGGGGGTTTGTCCTGGTCTTACTGCATCCTTTTATGCCATAGTCAGTGGATAGCCCTGGGGGGGGGGCGCTCTTTTCTGAAGGGAAAGGAGGAATAATGGATCTGGGGGAGGGGGATCTCTGAGGACTGTAGGGAGAAGAGGTTGTAGTCAAGATTTATTGTATGAGAAAAGAATGGAATAAATAAATAAATAGCAAGCAACCAAACAAACCAGAACTCCCTTCTGGCTTTCCTGGCCAGAGAACCAATGCCATTCCTAAAAGTAGTGCCTTTAGAATCCAGTACCTAAGCTGCATGTCCACTTCCTATTTCCTGTTCCCATTGTAACCTTACTTTATGCTCTGGTTTACTACACTATTTTGCTTTTGTTTCTACTAAAAGTTACTCATTTTTACAATGTCATAACATCTCCCCTTTTCATCTATTCTACCATACGATTACTACTTAAAACTGTCCTTTTGTGTTTTGCCACATCTTATAGAATTATCAATTAATTTGTTTGGCTTGTGGTTCCTCACAGGAACTATGCCTCTGTTCAGGATGGGAGTAGTGACAGAAAATAGACTCTGTTCTCCAAAAAATATGTGAGAGCACATCTCTCAGGAAGAGGTTGTGGCTAAGGGGGAGAGGAGGGTAGAGACAGACAGACAGACAGACAGACAGAGATATCCATGGATCAAAATAAATATATGAGAAGAGACAATTATAGAAAGATTGGAAACGCTTCCCACCTGGACTACATACAACAATCAGCATATATTCAAGAAAAGCCGGAGCATACAATCATGGGAGAGGTAGGTGCAACACAAATGACCTAAAAGGGCCATGTGACTCATAGCCTTAACTTTTTTTCTTTTATTGGATTTTTTTATTTACATTTTAAAATGTTATCCCCTTCCAGTTTCCCCTCCAGAAACCCCCTATCCCATCCCCCCACTCCTTGCTTCTATGAGGGTGATTTCTCATCCACCCACCCACTCTCCCTTCTCCCCTCCCCTCCCCTAACATTCCCCTATACTGGGGCATCCAGCCTTGACAAGACCAAGGGCCTCTCCTCCCACTGATGCCCAACAAGGCCATCCTCTGCTACATATGCAGCTGGAACCATAGGTCCATCCCAGTGTTCTCTTTGGATAGTGGATTAGAGTCCCTGGGAGCTCTGGGGGTTTTAGTTGGTTGATACTGTTGTTCTTCCCATGGGGTTGCAAATCCCTTCAGCTTCTTCAGTCCTTTAACTCCTTTGTCAAAATCAAGTGACCATAGGTATATGGGTTCATTGCTGGGTCTTGAATTCTATTCCATTGATCTACCTACCTGAAACTGTACCAATACCATACAGTTTTTATCACTATTGCTCTGTAATACAGCTGGAGGTTAAGGATGGTGATTCTCCCAGAAGTTCATTTATTGTTGAGAATAGTTTTCACTATACTGAGTTTTTTGTTATTCCAAATGAATTTGCAAGTTGTCTTTCTAACTCTGTGAAGAATTGGATTGGAATTTTGATGGGGATTGCATTGAATCTGTAGATTGATTTTGGCAAAATGGACATTTTTACTATATTAATCCTGACAATCCATGAGCATGGGAGATCTTTCCATCTTCCAGATCTTCAATTTCTTTCTTCAGAGACTTGAAGTTCTTGTCATACAGATCTTTCACTTGCTTGGTTAGAGTCACACCAAGGTATTTTATATTATTTGTGACCATTGTGAAGGGTGTCATTTCCCTAATTTCTTTTTCAGCCTGTTTATCCTTTGAGGAGAGGAAAGATGCTGATTTGTTTGAGTTCATAAGCCTTGAACTTTTGATTTCATGTTTTTCCCCTCAGCTTATTTTCTGTCTATTCCTATTCTTTATAAGTACCGCGTGCTAACCGATTGCACCACTGGAGCATTCTGTCTATTCCTATTCTTGAAAGTGCTTTCTCTTTTAGTAAACTGTATTTCTATTTGTAATCATGTGTCTCTAGTCCAATGTGTCCTAGGTCACAAGAGCCTAAAAGTCTGTAAGAGTGCTCTGGAACTCAGATTCAAGCTTCTAAAATTATTTATTTTTTTGTATATATCTAAATAGAGCTATACTATCAACAGTACAAAAAAGAAGTTCTAATGGAATACAGAAATCCCTGAGAATCAATATTCTATACAGAGTAGATGGGCAATCCAAACATTGTCAGTGCTGCTCTAACTGAAACTGAGTCCATTTCTCTTGGGAGTCTACACCGCAATTAACTAACTACAAGCATTTAACTAACGTGGGCAAGGAGTAAGTGGGTCAGAACAGAATAAGCAAAACTCCATTTTTTTAAAAAAAACTAACAGCATATAATTACTATCCCCAACTCCCTGTCTTCATTGTGTCTGCTCTATCCTGGTAGATAGAGCAGCAGACATAGTCTCCATCTAGTTAGTTCTTCAGAGATGATTACCCTGTAACAGCACATAGTCTCCGTCTAGTTGGTTCTTCAGAGATAATTACCCTGTAACAGCACATAGTCTCCGTCTAGTTGGTTCTTCAGAGATGATTACCCTATAACAGCACATAGTCTCCGTCTAGTTAGTTCTTCAGAGATGATTACCCTATAACAGCACATAGTCTCCGTCTAGTTAGTTCTTCAGAGATGATTACCCTGTAACAGCATATAGTCTCCGTCTAGTTGGTTCTTCAGAGATGATTATCCTGTAACAGCACAAAGGTACTTCTAACTCGTACCTTTAAAGACCTCTCAGGGTCAGGGTAGAGGGCAAGACTTAGCCAATCAGTGCCAGGTTACAATGTGGTAGTTCCTGGTTTCACCAACCAACACCCCAAACAAACAAATCTTCACAGACTTCCTCACATCCCTTAAGCCTTAAGTGCTCCAACTATGAAAAAAATATCAAGGAAAGGAGTGGAGTTGTAATGGAATGAATGACTCCCTCACCCTTCAAATAGAAAGGCAGTCTTGACATTTCCCAATGAGTAAAACAAAACAGAAAGAACTGGATCCTGAGGCAGAGATCCCAATGAGCATCTACAACGATCATCTGCAGCATTCACTCTCAAAGACTGCTTTAATCAAAGCAAATATTCGAATGTGAAATTATAAAATATATACGCATATAAAATGTTGCTTTTTTGTTCTGCTTCGTATCAAAATGTAATCATCTAACATCTTCCTTCAACTACCATGCTCTCCTTGTCTGTTGTCAGGCCTTCCCCTTGCCCTCTCTTTCTTGGACATACAAATACAGGGAGGAGAATCAGCCCAAAAGAGAGATGTATATTGCTGATTTCTAGACTCCATTTCAGTCTTGTTTTGACCAAATCATCTCTCTCTCTCTCTCTCTCTCTCTCTCTCTCTCTCTCTCTCTCTCTCTCTCTCTCTCTCTCTTCTGGAATGGGAATGTATATTCTGTGTCTGTATACTGGAAGAATAATGTTTAAAGTTTTACAGAGAGGTGCAGTTAACAGACTGCCTTGAGTCTCAAAGAGATTTTGGACTTCTGAATAGTATTTATGTTAAAGAGGCTAAGAGGGCTTTTGAAGACTAAACGCATTTTGCATCTTAAGATGGCCATGAGCCTATGAGAGCCAGAATGTTGTACTTTGAATAAGAAATCTCCCAAATGACGAGGAGACCACACCTGAACCAGAATTACTTAGTTATGCATACCTCTTGTTTATTAAACATAAACCTTATGCCGGGATTCAGAAAATGAACTTGGGGGCTCTGTTGGACTCCTTTGTTCCTCCTCTTAAGGCAGTAACATTAAATAAGCTATCATCATCATCATTGTTGTTGTCATTGTCGTCGTCATCATCATCCATTATTATCATTGGCTCTCATTGTGTCTTTTAGCTTACTGTGAACAGATCACCTAGTCTACAATGTTAGGAGTGCCAGGGCCCACATTCTGACCTTTAAGACCCTGGTACCAATAAAGGTTAATATTCTTCTCTTCAAAGCAGCACTCTACTTTTTCTGTACTCTGCTATCCTTTATCTCATAAACTTGTCCCTCAGTTATCCTAGACTAGAAAAGTGTCTTGTTTTCTACTTTTATATAGTAAAAGAGTAGTGTGACTGTTCAATTTAAAGGCCAACTTGCCACAACTTAGACAATGACTCCTGCATGGCAGACCAGCACTGGAGAAGAAATTCATTTATCATTCCCTATATCTCAGAAGGACAAAGTCAAGCACAATCTTAAATGTGGCCCATTGTTTGAGACTATCTGGGGACTAGAAAGGAAGAAACAGGGAGCTAGAGAAATTGGGATGCAGATGGGAGAGAGCCACAAAAGGCAACTCGGAGAGTCAGTGCCTTACTGATGTATATATTCTACTTCATCCAGACAAAAAGAGTTAAGAAAAAAAATGAGTTAAACTGTACCATAGATCAAATGAACTTAACAGACATTTGCAGTCCATATAACAGCTAAAGAACATACTTTTTTTTAGCTTTCTCCAAAGTAGATCATATTTTAGGACAAAGAAGTCTTAGTAAGTAGGAGAGACTCTAAGTAAGTGCTCAGAACATATCAGAATGAAATTATCAATAGCATGAGAAACTATACAAACACGTAGAGATTTAACAATATACTCTCAATTATTTTTTAATTAAAATAAAAATTAATAGATTTCATTATGATATTTTCATACATACTTTGCTTTCACACAATACAGTTTTAAATAATAAGTGGATCCCTATAAAAATTCAAGGGAGGAATTTTAAAAACTCCTAGGATCAAGAGAAAAAGGAGAACACCTTCAAGAATTTTTTTTAACTTTTTTGTTTTAAGATTGATTGATTGATTGATTGATTTCAACTGTCACTGTCTTCAGACACACCAGAGGACAGCATCAGATCCCATTACAGATGGTTGTGAGCCACCATGTGGTTGCTGGGATTTGAACTCAGGACCTCTGGAAGAGCAGTCAGTGCTCTCAACCACTGAGCCATCTCTCCAGCCCTCAAAAATCTTTATAACCATGAATACTTACAATTAAAAATCAGGGTGATTTCAAATAAATAACTTAAAGATATACTACAAAGTCTTAGGAAGGCAAGAAATGAATCAAAACACAGTTAGTAGATGGAAAGAAATGAAGGACATAAAATAATGAACCAAAGGCTGAAAGAATAGTAGAATCAAAGGAATGAGAAGTTGCTATTTTGGAAATAAATAATATTGACAACACTGGTTCAACTAACCAAAAGAATGAGCAGATTCATTAGTAAAAGAGTTACAATGAGTAATAAAGCGTTACCACAGCAGAGACCAACCAGCACAAATCACCATTTGAGAATACTTTGAAAAATCTAAAAAAAAAAAGGGGGGGAGATACATTTGTAGGCCCATATAAGCTAACAATATTAAATCAAGGGATTTTTACTAAATTAATATACATGTGTAACAATCAATGAGACTGCGGGAAGCCTCATCAGCCCCTCCCCGTCTCTCAGTGACACTGTAACAGTGTGCATAAGTGTCCTGGCTGATTTTCTCAAGGTCACCAATGACGCTGAAAAGAGAACAAACACTGGTTGTATCACACTGCGCTAATGTCACTGCCTGGCTTCTCTAACCTTGCTAAGTTTGAAATCACTGATGGCGAAGGAGCAAGGAATACTCTCCTGCACTAACAGCCTGGCTAACAAAGTTGGAGTGCTCAGCCCCAGAAGTGAGGTGCAGCTCAAGTCATAGAAAAAGACAGAATAATCTATCCGCTCCCTGTTGAGATGGTCTCATTGTACTAACAGCTTCATCTGGCATCGTGGAACATGAAGAACCAAGTCCGTCACACACAGGAGGGAAAGTCCTGGGATTCTGATTCTAAATATACAAAAATATTGACATATAAACAAAACACCTCCGCGGGGAGAAAAACAAAAAGGAAAGCATACGTTCAATGCTGAATCTTATATAAGACCTAGTGGCAACACTCCTCAACTAGTCTATAAGATAAAGGAAAAGGTAGCTTCCAAACTCCTCCAAGGGCCAAAAGTAACCTGACAAGTAAAAATAAACAAACAAACAAACAAACAAACCTACTGACAATTTTCTGAATGAGTGCAGATGAAGAAATTATTCATAAAATACTTACAAACTGAATTCAAGAGTACATTAATATGTTCATCATGACTCTGGTGGCTAATCACTGTTGTCAATTTGACTCTATCTAGAATTATTTAAAATTCAAAAATGTCTGGTGTAGAGGGCTGCGAGGTCCCGGGCCCTGGGGAAGGCGCCGATTTCCGCCTTCCCCTCATTAAGAAAAACAAGTCCGGTTCCTGCCATCTGCTCATTGAGAAAAACAAGTCCTTGAGAAAAACAAGTCCTTATTTGGCTGTTCCTGCTTGGCCTGGTCATTTCCACAAAGTACAACCTATCCCACGTGGCTTGCTAGGATTGGCTAGTGCTAGCTTCTATTTAAGTAATGGTGCAGGGATTTTCCGGTCAGAAGATTGTATTAAGGTTCCTGAGTAAAAACTGCTTGAAGAAGATCTTTTGCTGGTCGTGGTCTTCCTTGCGGGGTCAGGTTGGGCGAGACAAGTGGTGGCAGCCGACGGGAAGGAGATCAGAACCAACGGGAAGGAGATCAGAACCGTGCGGGAAGGAGATCAGAACTTGCAGTCAGGGCAGCGCTGGAAAAGTTCCCAAGGTAAAGGTGGGGATAAGGACCAAGGGAAATTAGCGGCTATAAAGTTTCAGGGGTAAGCAAGAAAAGTTAGTAGTAATGTAACCCGAAGGTAAAGTTCATGGTAGTAGCTTGAACCAAGGTAAAAACAGACAGCCTTGTAGTCATGGATTTATTCATCTTCTTTATTTTGTGGTTTTCTAAACCTCTTTTTCATTTGGGAATCATTTTTGCCTTTATAGCTGTGAGAGGGATTTTGTAAATCCCACCCGATTTTTTCTGGCTCTTCAGGAGCTGTTTGAATCAAGAAAGTTAAAGATAAAAAGGAGCACCATAGAGAGGTTTCTGGTGAATGTAAAGCCATTGCACCCTGGTTCACAGTCTCAGGTAATCTTTCTGTTGCCTGTTGGGACAAACTAGCTAAGACTTAGACCTTGCATGGTCCCAAGGAACCTTAAAACCAGGAGCCCGCCAAGTTTGGCGTCTGGTTGAAAATTGCTTGGAGGATCAGAGGTGCTGTCAGGAAGTGTTAGAAAAGGGTGCAGCTCTCTAAATGCTCCAGGAAGAAAGATGGGAAAAGCAAGGAAGTGAGAAAGAAACAGATACGGAAAGATCAGATACAGACAGAGAGACAGAGGGGACGGATGCTGAGGATGAGTTACAGGAATTAATAGAACAAGTTAGTCCTTGGTTTATAGCTAGTGGCAGTTTGAATATTCTGGATTGGAAAGGGAGATTGAGAATTGGGAGAAATGGGCCAGGAAAGGCCCCAGTAAACAGAATTCAGAAGGATCACAGAAATTAAAAGCATGTACAAAGATAAAGATTCGGGGTAGTGGTGAGTAAGCCTTGTCAAAAGGGGACAAGATGATAATGGTAAAAAGTTTTGTGTATGTGTTCTCTTAGAGTTATGCTAAAATCTAGAGAAACAAAGTCAATTCTCATAGATGCTTTTGGTCTTTGGACCCTGACTGGAGACAGTTTACACCCTAGACCAGAGAGAGAATGGGGTTGAGAGAAACAGTCCTCCCGGATTCTCCACAGATGTTTTGGCAAAAGAAGGAAATGAGCTTAAGCCTTTTTGGAGCTCTCCTGGGAACAGAAGGAGGTGGGAGACGTCTTGCCTCCTTGCTGGCTCCTCTTGGAGAAGTGCTTATTTCTGGTTCTGGGTCCTTTAGGATGTCTGGGTCCCTTTGTTTGAACACCATCCCAATTCTTTTCCTCTATGTCTATTGTTTGTCCTTGGTGCACCAAGTTGTCCATGTATGTCAATTTATGTCTGGGTTTTGCTTCTCGTTGTTTGAATGTTTTGTGTTTCATGTTTGAAAGAAAAAAAAATGGTTGAAACTTTAAATGCTGGTTGATTCACCCATTGATGTAGTTTTAACTCCTTTCAAGAAAGGAACAAATACAAAGTTTCAATTGGCTTTTGGAGCCTGCATCTGTAGCTAGAAGCCTAAGTCCGCTGAGGAAGCTCCCCAGGGGGCTGGCTAAATGTTTACACTGGCCGATCCTAAAGGCACTAGGAGCTTCTATGGTAATGGAACTGAATTTTTTTTAGAAAAATTTTTTGACTGGGATTATTGGACTCAACAGGTGACAAGGTGTTTCTCTCAAAACTATAACTAGAAAAAGTAAAAATGGTGATTGGTTTAAATATTAAAGATATGTGTAGCCACTTCATTTTTTGTTTCTGATTGGTTTTAAGTGTATAATACCTCTACATTGTCTTGGTTAAAGGTTACTGGCTTTTAAGTTAATGAGTATGGTTATAACATTGGTAACATAAAGTTTGTTTAAACCCCATGATAGAGTAATTTTAGACAACACGTGGCATGAGCCAATCCAGGGAAACAGGTCTTAATTGGAATAATATTTTAATATAATTCTTATCCTAGAAACCAGACTTATAAAAATTTAGGACAATGTCTCTTTGTTGAGAAATTAGAGCCTGCACCATCATCCATTCATATGCAAGAATTGGCGGTCAAACTTTAAAGCATGAGGAATGAACTTGGTGTTTTGGAAAGACTGGATTTTGAAGAATAGATGGTTTGTTGGAGGTTGAGTTTTGTTTTCCAAAGTTATGGTTGTGCTCTGGTGTTAAAGGGAAGCTTAAAGATTGTGGTTAAAGATTGCCAGTGTTACACTGGCTACAGTTTACAGTTTGATCACAGACAAGCTCAAGATTCTAACTCACACATATTTGTAATTAAGAAAAATCAAACAGGTGGAGATTGTTAACAGGATTTACAAAAGGTTGATGAGGCTATAGACACTATTTGTTTACTCAAACTGCTATTTCTAGAAATATATGTAAAATTATTATGGATTTAAGAGATTGATTTTATGCTGTTTCTTTACATCCTGGTGATTGTAAAAGATTTTCATTTAGTGAGTTTGCTTGTAATTTTGGAAAGCCCATGAAAGTGATACCATTGGAAAGTTTTGCCTTGAATCACTTTTGGCCCTACATTATGTAAAAATTTTCTTTGTCACTGCTTCAATACAAGAAGACTTTGAAATTTTCAGTGTATTATTCATTATATAGACATTTTAATTTTACTACAAGCTTACAATGTGCTTTAAATTTTTGGGAGTAGCTGCTGCTCCAGAAAAGATTCAGTATTTCTTTTCAGTATTTGAGACGTTGGTCAACTAAGAAGAAAGAAAAAATGTTCTAAAATCTGTGCCATGTGGGTTGGCACCCCTTTTCCTTTGGTTCTGAATGGGGCTAGGACAGTGTCAAGGGAGGAGATTCTCAATTGTTCTTCCAGGTCCTATCCTACTGACCAGTTGTTGGGAACAAGAAGATTCTACATGGATTGTTCGAGTTCCTGGTGTGATCCCCATACCTCTGGATAAAGGCTGATTCCCAGTGATACTCTACAGGCATAAAAAGAGACTTTGGCATTACTAAACAGTCATTGCTGCCATCGCCATTTCAGCCACTACTGCTACAGTGGCCGGTGTGGCTATATCTCAGTTGACAGTTGTCGTTGGGACTGTGGGACTATGGATACAGTCTGGAGAAGTTGCCACGGCATTGGCTGTGCAGAATAGCATTAATATTCAGATTCAGTTGGTCATTCTTTATCTCAACCAACAAACTGTTCTCAATTGGACTTCCTCTGTGAAACCCATGTTATATCTTGTTCTGACTTTTATCATTCTATGTGTGTAAACCCTGTTAAGGTCCTTAATAGTGGCAAGGCTGTTGGGGATGAATGCTTATCTTGATTGCTCGCTCTTAGCAGCTGCCCTTGGGCTGTTTTAAGGTACCAACAGATCCAGTATTTGTAAAAAAAAAAAAAAAAAAAAAAAAAATTTTAATTTAAACAGGTGAAGATTGTTACAAGATTTACAAATGAATAATGATGGCCTTTCTGCCGCTGCCCGACATCAATGTTGGGCGGGCATGTTGAAAGGTTATGTGAAATGGAAAGATGTGATCACTGGCTTATGGCATGGGCCAGATCCCGTTCTGGCGTGGGCGAGAGGGTCTGTTTGTGTGTTTCCTCAGGACCGGCAAGATCCGTTGTGGGTCCCTGAAAGATTGACCAGGAGGTGCAACAAGAATGAAGATCCTGCTGTTGCTGACACTTCTCTCGGGGTGACCCAAGTGCTAGTCCAAACAGAGCCCCGGTGGGGGATACTATCGATGTTCCCGAGACCCATGCTGATACGTCATGACCGTTAAGCCCACTCCTTTAATTTGTCTAAGCAGTTGTTAAGTTATCTTTTGGGTAATTGGACTGGAGAATTCGATTTTTTAAAGCATCAGCTACGTGTAGCCATCGTGACCGTGAATTCCACGCGTACGGATGCTGGACTGGCTTCGGGATTGTCATCTTGGATTGCTGCTGCTGTGAATCATCTAGGGAGTGGGCGGGTATGGGAGCCCTAGCTGGACTCTTGCTGCTGGTCTCCCTAGTGAGCCTGTGGTGTTTGTGCAGGATGAGGTTCGTACAGAGGCGGCATGCGACCATGGTCGTGCAGGCATTTGCAGTCATTGAGGCAGGACAGTCCCCCCCAGGCGTGGCTCACAGTCATATAAGATATATAGCCACCCTTACTCTACTGGGCCCCTGTTTCCCCTGGCATATTCCATCGTCCCTGAGCATATCGAGTGACCCTACTCAGTGACGGGCAACCTCCCTTCTCACCTAAGACATGGAGCCTTGAGGACGACAAGGTAATCCTATGACGGGTACACGAAGGGACGATCCTAAGACAGGGGGAGTCACCGCGCTCAGTATGTGCCAGTGTCGTCTGGGTGCCAATAAAACAAAAAGGGGGAACTGTAGAGGGCTGCGAGGTCCCGGGCCCTGGGGAAGGCGCCGATTTCCGCCTTCCCCTCATTAAGAAAAACAAGTCCGGTTCCTGCCATCTGCTCATTGAGAAAAACAAGTCCTTGAGAAAAACAAGTCCTTATTTGGCTGTTCCTGCTTGGCCTGGTCGTTTCCACAAAGTACAACCTATCCCACGTGGCTTGCTAGGATTGGCTAGTGCTAGCTATTTAAGTGTGGTGCAGGGATTTTCCGGGGTCAGAAGATTGTATTAAGGTTCCTGAGTAAAACTGCTTGAAGAAGATCTTTGCTGGTCGTGTCTTCCTTGCCGGTTGAGGTTGGGCGCGACAGTCTGGGAACACCTGTGAAGGATTTTTGCTTAACTGAGTCACCTGAAGTCATTCTTTAGTCCAGATCGTTGAGGCAGGCAGATCCACCTCTTATCTGTTCTGAACCTTCTGCCGGCAGCCTATATAAAGGACGTGGAAGGAGGAAACTCTCATTCTTTGCCTGCTTGCCTGCACTCCTACAGGCAAGTCCATTTCTTCATAAGTATTAGAGCCTACTTCTTCAGGATTCCAACATATACTGAAGCCAGCTGAGACATCCAATGTCGTGGACGGAACAACTACTAGATTCTTGCACCCTCTGGGAGACAGCCATCATTAGACTAGCAGGACCACAGCATGTAAGTCATTCTAATAAATTCCATACAAATAAACAAACAAACAAATATTCACTCATTTATAAATTCACTATTAATTTATATTCTTTTATATTCATTTATATATTCTAATATATAACTTATAAAATATTTTTTCATTTTATAGGTTCTGTTGTTCTTAAGAAGCCTGACTAATATAATAAATGGCTCTGTGGGCTCTGTGGGATGTTCTGTAGGAGCTCGGAAGATAATGTTGAGAACAGTACAAACTATGAAGGCCTGGCTTGTGAAATTTCAGAAGGAAGAATAATAACTCTTATCAAAGTCATTGCTCTTTTGATTGTGAAAATTCTGTGGTTTTAGTTACCTGGGTTTAGTTAGTTGTGATTAACAAGACACCAGAACTTCTAAAGCGAAACCTTTGTGTTACTGTGATTACTGATGCTGGTCAGCTGGAGCTAAGAAATTAGTGGTGATTAAGAAGAGACCAGCATATTTGAGGTGAAATCTTCTGAGAAATGTTTTCTGAGAGCACAAAGAAGCTGTGTTCCAGAGGCAGCCAAGGTTGTACTTTGTGCTGCAGCTGTACAATGTATAAGAGTCACCCAGGTGGTATTGGTTTTGAAAGCATGAAGGGGCCATGAAGAGCAGCTAAGGCTTAGCACTCTGAAAGGGTATGGAAGGCCATTGGTGAAGGTGCAGCCTCAGTTGTAGTTGATGGTCCAAGACTGAAGGGGCCATGCAAAGGAGCTGTCTTAGCACCATGAAGAGCACCTATGAGAGGCTGTTGGTGAAGCCTAGTTTCAGCAGAAAACCCCCAGTGTATTGGAGATGCCAGTACAGTGGGATGATCACCAAGAACAGCAGCAGCAGTGGAGTGGATCAACCTGAGCTTGGTTGGAGCGCTACAAAGGTCAGAGCAGGAGAAGAGAGGCCAGCCCTTTGGAGAAGCCCAGAAGATCATGTGTGGATCCCAGACTGAAACAAGAAGTTGTAGCTGTTGAAGTTGCCTTAAAGACCCCAAGATTTTCAAGATGCCAGGGATGTGGTCTATCTGCTGAGGAAAGCTGCTAACGAGGAGTGGAAACAGTCCAGGAGAAAGAAGTTAGTTGCAGTCAACAAAAATAAAAAAGGGACTGGAGATCTGAAGATCACTTTGACATGGAGAGGCAGAGTTTGGAGTTTGCCCAGCTGGTTTCCTGTCTTGCTTTGGGGATTACAGTTAAGTGATTGGATGGATCTCAGACGAGACTTTGGACTTTGGACTTTTAACGTTGTTGAGACTGCTATAGGCTATGGGGACCTTTAAAGTAGGACTAAATGTATTTTGCACGATGCTGTTTATGTATGGCTCCCACAGACTCACATATGTTTGAACAAGCCTATGGGGGCCAGGGAGTAGAATGTGATGGTTTATATATGTTCAGCCCAGGGAATGGCATGATTAGAGGTGTGACCCTATTGGAGTAGGTGTGTCACTGTGGGTGTGGGCTTTAAGATCCTCATCCTAGCTGCCTGGAAGTCAGTCTTCTCCTAGCAGCCTTCAGGTGAGGATGTAGAACTCTCAGCTCCTCCTGCACCATGCCTGTCTGGAAGCCGCCATGCTCCCACCTTGCTGATAGTGAATTGAACCTCTGAACCTGTAAGCCAGCCCCAACTGAGTGTTGTTCTTATAAGAGTTGCCTTGATCATGGTGTCTGATCACAGTAGTAAAAACCTAAGACAATCATTAAATAAGAAAATGCCCACAGACTTACTAACATGTCAATCTAGTGGAGGCACTGTCTCAATTAAGGTTCCGTGCTCCCAAACACCTCAAGCTTATTCAGGCTGACAAAAAAAGCTAACAGACACCTAATGAGAATACTTTCTAGAGGAGTTACACTCATATCTTATTTCTTTTCCTCCTCCTCTTCCTCCTTTCTCTCCTTCCTCCCACCCTCTCTGGTCACAATTAAATCTAAAGTCTATACTATTTCTTATCTCTGCGTAATCAGCCTACTAACCACATCACTCAACACATCCTGAAGTTCTTTTCTGCAACATATTAAGACTTCAGCTCTGGCTCACAACTTGGCCTGGGCTCCAGGCCCCTCCTCACCCAGAGACAGCTTGACTCCCAGGTGCTCCAACACCACCAGGCTCACAAGTGATACCCTCTCCCTCAACCCCAGTACCTGGTCTAACTGGGACCCCTACAGAGCCCAGCAGAGGCAGACACTATTCACCATGCCCTGCTGGAGAAACATATTCCTTCCACCCCACAGCTCAGCCTGGGCCACTCCAGAACCTGTCCCAGGAGCTCCATCACAACAAGGCTCACAGGCGGGTCAGGATCCAGTCAGTGGCAGCAAAGCCAGTTAGCACCTTCACCTGCTGAGAAGTAGGTGAGTAACCTCAGAGTGTATCACTGAGAGAGCCAGATGGTGAGGAAGTGAAAGAACATATGCAACAGAAACCAATGACGCTTTGCATCGTCAGAAACCAGTTCCCCCACCACAGCAAGCCCTGGATGCCCTAAGACACTGGAAAGTAAGACTGCCACCCTAAAATCCCATCTCATGACGATGAGAGAGGACCTTAAAGAGGACACAAAGAAAAACAGACACAGGTAAATAAATAGAAGCCCTTAAAGAGGAAACATATAAATCCCTTAAAGAAATACAGGAAAACACAATCAAACAGGTAAAGGAATTGAGCAAAACCGTCCAGGATGTAAAAATGGAAATAAAAACAAAAAGAAATCACAAAGGAAGACAACTCTGGAGGTGGAAAACCTAAGAAAAAAATCAGGAGTTACCGATGCAGCCATCACCAACCAAACAAGTGATAGAAGAGTGAATTTCAGGTGTAAAGGATACCATAGAAGAGACTAGCACAGCAGTCAAAGAAAATACAGAGTGGAAAAAGCTTCTAACCAAAACATCCCAGAAATTCAGGACACAATGAGAAGACCAAACCTAAGAATAACAGGAATAGAAAAGAGAGAAGATTTCCAATGCTTAGGGCCAGAAAACATCAACCAAATCATAGAAAATGTCCCTAACCTAAAGAAAAGATGGTCATAAACATACAAAAGGCCTACAGATCACCAAATAGATTCGACCAGAAAAGAAATTCCCCATCACATAATCAAAACAATAAATGCACAGAATAAAAAAAAATAATAAAAGTGGTAAGGGAAAAAGGCCAAGTAATATAAAGACAGACCTATCAGAATTACACCAGACTTATCAGCACAGACTCTAAAAGATAGAAGATTTTGAACAGATGTCATACAGACCCTAAGAGAACACAAATGCTAGCCCAGGCTATTATACCCAGCAAAACCTTCAATCACCATATATGGAGAAACCAAGATATTCCACTACAAAACCAAATTTAAACGCTATCCTTCATCTAATCCAGCCCTACAGAGGATAATAGAAGGAAAATTCCAAGACAAAGAAGGAAACTACACCCACAAAAGGCAAAAAATTAATCATCTCACAACAAACACAAAAGAAGAGAACCACATAAACATAATATCACCAATGATCTTTACGATCTCTCAATACCAATGGACTCAATTCCCCAATAAAAAGACATAGACTAACAGACTGATCAGTAAACAGGACCCAGCATTTTGTTGAGTATAGGAAATACACTTCAGTGACAAAGACAGACACACACTACCTCAGACTAACAGGCTAGAAAAAAGTTTTCCAAGCAAATGATCACAAGAAACAAGTAGCCATTCTAATATCTAATAAAATAAACTTTCTTTCTTTCTTTTTTTTTTTTTTTTTGGTTCTTTTTTTTTCGGAGCTGGGGACCAAACCCAGGGCCTTGCGCTTCCTAGGCAAGCGCTCTACCACTGAGCTAAATCCCTAACCCCATAAAATAAACTTTCAACCAAAGGTTATCAAAAGAGATGAGGAAAGATACTTCATACTCAAAGAAAAAAACCCACCAAGATGAATACTCAATTCTGAACATCTATACTCCAAATGCAAGGGTACCCACATTTGTAAGAGAAACTTTACTAAACATCAAAACACACACTGAAACTCACAATAATAGTGGGAGTCTTCAATACCCCATTCTCACCAACTTTTCACAGAAACAAAAACTAAACAGAGACATAATGAAACTAACAGAAGTTAGGAACCAAATGGACTTAACAGATATTTATAGAACATTTCATCCTAAAACAAAAGAATATAACTTCTCAGCACCTTGTGGTACCTTCTCCAAAACTGACCACATAATCAGGCCTCAACAGATACAGGAAGATTGAAATAATCCCATGCATTCTATCAGATCACCAAAGACTAAGGCTAGACTTCAATAACAACAAAAACAACAGACAGCCCACATAAACATGGAAACTGAATAACTGAATTAAAAAACTTTTTAGAATTTAACAAAAATGAAGGCACAACATACCAAAACTTATGGGAAACAATGAAAGCAGTGCTAAGAGGAATATTCATAGCACTAAGTGCCCTGGTAAAGAAATTGGAGAGAACCAACACTAGCAACTTAACAGCACATCTAAAAGCTCTAGAACAAAAGGAAGCAAACACAAACCAAGATGAGTAGACAATAGGAAATAATCAAACTCATGGCCTAAATAAACCAGTTAGAAAGAAAGAGAACTATACAAAGAATCAATAAAACTAAGAGAGCTGATTCTTTGAGAAAATCAACAAGATAGATATGCCCAAACTAACTAAAGGGCATAGAGACAGTATCCAAATTAACAAAATTAGAAATGAAAAGGGAGATATAACAACAGAAACCGAGGAAATTCAAAAAATCATCAGAACCTACTACAAAGGCCTATACTCAGCAAAACAGGAAAATATACATGAAATGGGTGGTTTTCTAGACAGATACCAGGTACCAAAGTTAAACCAGGACTACATAAACTATCTAAACAGTCCCATAACCTCTAAGGAAATAGCAGACATTAAAAGTCTCCCAACCAAAAAAGCCCAGGGCCAGATGGTTTTAGTGCAGAATTCTGTCAGACCTTCAAAGGCAATCTAATACCAATACTTCTCAAACTACTCCACAAAATAAAAACAAAAGGAACACTACCTAATTTATTCTATGAAGCCACAGTTACGCTGATACACAGCCACACAAAGACCCAACAAAGAAAAAGAACTTCAGACCAATTTCACTTACGAATATCAATGCAAAAGTACTCAATGAAATTCTCAAAAACTGAATCCAAGAACATATCAAAACCATCATTCACCATGATCAAGTAGGCTTGATCCCAAGGATGCAGGGATTATCCATCAACATAATCCACTATATAAACAAACTCAAAAAAAAAAATCACAGTATCATCTCACTATATGCTAAAAAAAAAATACAACCACCCTTCATGATAAAAGTATTGGAAAAATCAGAAATTCAAGGCACATGCCTAAACATAATAAAAGCAATATACAGTAAGCCAACACTCAACATTAAATTTTTAAAAATCCCATTTAATTAAATGAATTAAATGAAGCAGTCCCACTAAAATCAGGGACTAGACAAGGCTGCCTACTCTCTCTCTATTTATTAAATATGTTACTCAAAATTCTAGCTAAAGCAATTAGGCAACAAAAGGAGATCAAAGGGATAAAAATCAGAAAGGAAGAAGTCAAGATATCACTATTTGCAGAGGATATGACAGCCTACATAAGCAACTCCCAAAAATTCTACCAGAAAACTCCTACACCTGATAAACAACTTCAGCAAAGTGCTGGATATAAAAATAACTCAAACAAATCAGCAGCCTTTCTCTACACATACAATAAATGGGCTAAGAAAGAAATTAAGGAAAAAACACCTTTCACAATGGTAACAAATAATATAAAGTATCTTGGGAAATCGGCTCAACTTTTAGACCATCTCCCCTCAGGACAGAAGGGGCAAATGTGGCCAAAAGCCTAACTCTCAAGAAAGCTGACTTACCTAACAACCAATACCTCTATCCAGAAGCCAACCAGGACCCACCCAGATTCTCATTAATATGCGAAAATACATCATCTTGGAAAGTTTAAGAATTTTAGAACCTATATACCCAGGAGCTAAATATGCATTTCTTACTATGCCACATCATACATAAATTAAATATCTATTAGTTAATAGCTTCTCATAGTCAAGTCATAATAAAGTCAAATTTCACAGCCGAAAGAGACTATATTCTTTCAGTATCCAAAAGCTAGTCTCACAATTTTAACCATTCTTACTTTTCAAATAATGATAAACAAATGCTCTTTGAAAAGCCTATGACAATTACTTCTAATTATCTTGGTAGCTTAACTCACTTTAGATGCATGTTTAGAATTTTTCTATTTAATCCTACCTAGAGAGTAATTTCCACAGAGGTATTTCCTGAAGCTACAACCCAGACTTCATGTCTCTAGAGTAATCTTGCCTTGTAGTGGTTTTAACTGCAGTGAGTTTCTATTACCTTCTCGCAGGCTGGCTGGCCTGGGCTTGTTGTAAATAGTTGGTTCAGTCAGGCAGCTTTGTCAATGTCAACACCCTTAACCATTCACTACAGTGTGAAAGGAAAGTATTGTGCTTTAACATGAAGATGTGTTTCCTCTTGGGAAATGTGCTCCACTCTCCTCATCTGGCAAGTCAGCCTAAGGAAGTGGGAGAGGGTCATGTTCCCTGTGGATGCAAAGGCAGCTCATCTCCTCTGCACCACTTGGAGACCGAATGTTTTATGTATGACAGAACAAGTGACATATCATTAACGGAGGCAAATATGCAAACCTAATAGTCATATAACCACAAAGATTTCCCAAACGCTTCTCACTTTTAATATCTAAAAACAAATAATTTTATGTTAAATAAAATTTTTTCCAAGACCCTAGTATATATCCCTAAAAGTTTGAACAAATATATTTGATATGAAAACAGCATTTTATCCAAATATCAAATATTACAGTGAGTATTTGAACAGCAAACACAAACATTCCTAATCCCAATCACAGACTATGTTGTGAAATGTTAATGTATTTAAATTTTTTAATTATACATGGAATTAACTGAAATACTGTACTTTAAACAATTCATTATTAACATTTCACTCATATTAAAAGAGTAAGAGCACAAACAAATGATATCCAAAGCAAGAAATTTTCAAAGACAAACTATGTGTTATGGGAAGTCTGATATTGGCTTCTAAAAAATGTTAACTATAAATTGTCTACAGTCTACACAAACATCCATCAAAGTGACTAACAGCTCTTTTAAGAAAAACAGCAAATAATAATGCTGTACTGACATAAAGACAAAAAGAAAATACTAAAATATATTTATATCTCTTAATCAGATGAACTTAGTAAGGCAGATTTAATTGTCATGGTTTTACAATAATTTTAGTGAATAGGGTATTAAATTCCTAAAAATCCTTGTCCCGGATATCATCATTTAAAATAATGTTAAATAAATATTCTAAAATTACCCAGGAAATAAATCATTAATCCTATATTCTGAAAGAGGAACAAGATACAGACAGATTGCCAACCTTACCCATAGTAGGCTTTTGGAGAAACTACCCTCCCACCTATCCCACTACACGGAAATCCGAAAGATAATTCACAAAAATGAGTAATATGTGTTTTGTTTTGGCTTTTTTTTTGGGGGGGGGAGGGTGTTGTTTGCTTGGTTTGTTCCAGACTGGCCTGGAATTTGCTATGTAGAGACCCGGCTGCCCCTGAACTCACAGAGATCTGTCCACCTTGGCCTCCTGAGTGCTGGGTTAAAGGCTATGCCATCACCCTGCCGTGTTTTCGGTATCGTAATTCTCCTCAGCTGTGTCTTGCACACACATCTGAGAAGGCTGGAAACTGGCAAAATACAAGAGCTCTGGAAGGGAAGTGTGGCTCAGCCAACAGCAGCCAACACCCAAGGTCTTCCTAACCCTG
Organism: Rattus rattus; assembly: GCF_011064425.1. Lineage (NCBI taxonomy): Eukaryota > Metazoa > Chordata > Mammalia > Rodentia > Muridae > Rattus > Rattus rattus. The sequence continues at coordinate 89,702,654 of NC_046164.1, read as the reverse complement.
CCTCCCTGGGCAGCAGTGGCTACACCCACAGAGCAACACCAGGAAAAGTAGAACGTTTTCCAAAAGCTGGGTTATTGATGGGAACCTACAGTAAGGTCTGTGAACTTCTAAAAGTAGTTCCCATAGGGAGTCCAGACCCAGACATAATCACCTGAAATTCGAGACTAGCTTAACATTCATCGATTGCTTTCCTATTCAGCTGTTCAACTTCCCATGGGTGTAACTTTAATTTTTCAAATCCTACTTTTAATGATGGTTCTGAAACACTTTAATTCTCTTACGCCCATTACGCACCAGAGGTAGTGGAAAAGGAAGGATTCAGGAGAAGTGGGCCTGTTTAGAATGGTTCTTTGGAGCAGATCCCATCTGCATTGTCAGGAAATCACAGGACAGCAGCCGCACCTCACTCCACTCGAACACACTTCACGGATATACCAGCTGTCCAGCTCGGTAGAATGGAGAGAGCAGCAGCGGGGCATGACCTAGCAGAAAGAGCTAGGATTCGGTTGAGTCAGCAGGAGTCAGGAGACATTTTCTGCCTTGCCTCTCTCTCTCAGCAAAGTGAAGATCAACAGAGATGTGGGACTGAGAATCATTTAGCTATGCAAGCGAGCCAAGCTCAGGTCTCCACCGCCGTCTGTCCAGTCCTATTTATACTGCAAACATCGCATGTCCGCCACAGTTCTCACGTTAGCATGTGAGTCTGTCTCAGCTGACATCACTCTGCCAATCAGCAGAGCCTGCGGAAGCAGCAAGAAGCTGCTGCACATCACCAGAAGGTTTTTGGTGCATTTCTCTCTATGGAGTCCCAACAAACAGAACTCAACTACACAATGTAAGGTGAACCAATACATGCATGTGAGGAAAGTATCCTTCATCATGTGTCCTTTCACAGGCTTGCTTTAATAAAACATCCTTCCCCTGTGTCTGTTTCAGTGAAACATTCCTCCACATGTCTGCTTTAGCAAAGTGTCCTTTCACTTGTGTCTGCTTCAGGAAAACAGTCCTTCACAGGTCTGTCCAGCAAAACGCCATCCAACACAACTGACTTTCCCAGGAACCCTAAGCTTCCACGTTGCCTGGGCTCCCCTGAGGCCTGGCGAGTGGCTGAGATTTGTGTGCTCTCACGGCTATCACACCCTTGCCGCTCAGCTTCCCACTGCAGTGTGTCCACGGACCCTGCTCCTACACCCTCAGAGTGCTAAATAAAGACTTCCTGTTGTTATGTTTAGCTCCCTCCCTTTTAGGTCATATCAAATCAAAGTATCAAACACGCAAAGAAAGACAAAACTGAGATAGGATAGCATTTATAGCTCAGTGATGAGTCCTTTCCTAGCATGTATAGGCCCTAAGTTCAATTACCAGCACCACAGAATGAAGGAAGAAAGGAAGGAAGGAAGGAAGGAAGGAAGGAAGGGAGGGAGGGAGGGAGGGAGGGAGGAAGGAAGGAAGGAAGGCAGGGAGGAAGGGAGGGAGGGCGGGAGTAAGGGGGAGAGGGAGGGCGGCAGGAAGGAAGAGAGGGAGGGAGGGAGGGAGGGAGGGGAGGGAGGGGGAGGGGGAGGGGGGGGGGAGGGAGGGGAGGGGGGGGGGAGGGGAGGAGGGAGGAAGGGGGGGGGGGGGGGAGGGGGGAGGGAGGGGGGGGGGGAGGGGAGGAGGGGGGGGGGGGAGGGGGGAGGGGGGGAGGGAGGGAAGGGGGGGGGGAGGGAGGAAGGAAGGGAGGGAGGAAGGAAGGAAGGGAAGGAAGGAAGGAAGGAAGGGAGGAAGGAAGGAAGGAAGGAAGGAAGGAAGGAAGGAAGGAAGGAAGGAAGGAAGGAAGGGAGGAAGGAAGGAAGGAAGGAAGGAAGGAAGGAAGGAAGGGAGGAAGGAAGGAAGGAAGGAAGGGAGGAAGGAAGGAAGGAAGGAAGGAAGGAAGGAAGGAAGGAAGGAAGGAAGGAAGGAAGGAAGGAAGGAAGGAAGGAAGGAAGGAAGGAAGGAAGGAAGGAAGGGAGGGAGGGAGGGAGGAAGGAAGGAAGGAAGGAAGGAAGGGAGGAAGGAAGGAAGGAAGGGAGGGAGGGAGGGAGGGAGGGAGGGAGGAAGGAGGGAGGGGAAGGAGGGAGGGAGGGAGGGAGGGGGAGGGAGGGAGGGAGGGAGGGAGGGAGGGAGGGAGGGAGGGAGGGAGGGAGGAAGGGAGGGAGGGAAGGAAGGAAGGAAGGAAGGAAGGAAGGAAGGAAGGAAGGAAGGGAAGGAAGGAAGGAAGGAAGGGAGGGAGGAGGGAGGGAGGAAGGGGAAGGAAGGGAAGGAGGGAGGAAGGGAGGGAGGAAGGAAGGGAGGGAGGAAGGAAGGGAGGAAGGGAGGGAGGAAGGAAGGGAGGGAGGAAGGGAGGAAGGGAGGAAGGAAGGGAGGAAGGGAGGGAGGAAGGAAGGAAGGAAGGGAGGAAGGAAGGGAGGGAGGGAGGGAGGAAGGAAGGAAGGGAAGGAAGGAAGGAGGGGAAGGAAGGAAGGGAGGGAAAGGGAGGGGAAGGAAGGAGGGGAGGGAAGGGGAAGGGAGGGGGAGGGAGGAGGGAGGAAGGAAGGAAGGGAGGAAGGAAGGAAGGAAGGAAGGGAGGGAGGGAGGGAGGAAGGAAGGGAGGAAGGAAGGAAGGAAGGGGGGGAGGAAGGGAGGGAGGAAGGGAGGGAGGAAGGAAGGGAGGGAGGGAGGGAGGGAGGGAGGAAGGAAGGGAGGGAGGGAGGGAGGGAGGAGGGAGGGAGGAAGGAGGGAAGGAAGGAGGGAGGGAGGAGAGGAAGGAAGGGAGGGAGGGAGGAAGGGAGGGAGGAAGGAAGGAAGGGAGGAAGGAGGGAGGAAGGAAGGAAGGGAGGAAGGGAGGAAGGGAGGGAGGGAGGAAGGAAGGGAGGGAGGAAGGGAGGGAGGAAGGGAGGGAGGGAGGAGGGAGGGAGGAAGGGAGGAGGGAGGGAGGAAGGGAGGAAGGAAGGGAGGGAGGGGGAAGGAAGGGAGGGAGGGAGGGAGGGAGGGAGGGAAGAAGGAAGGGAGGGAGGAGGAGGGAGGAAGGGAGGGAGGGAAGGGAGGAAGGAAGGGAGGGAGGAAGGGAGGGAGGAGGAAGGAGGGAAAGAGGGAAGGAAGGATAGATGGAGGAGGGGGGGGAGGAGGGAGGAGGAAGGAAGGAAGGGAGGGAGGGAGGGAGGGAGGGAGGGAGGGAAAAGCAAGCCTTAAACAATCTATTAATATAACTCACTAAATAAAAATCCATTAGACCCTATGAATTACACGGCACAGATTAGACAGACAGACAGACAGACAGATGAAAGAAACACATGAAAGAGGAAGGGAAGTGAGTATGAAAGTGGGGAGGAACAGAGGCAGGTAGGCAGGCAGTGAGAGGGGAGGCTATAGGAAAGGGAAGCAGACTTAATGGTAGAGTGCTAAGATATAATGGACTCTGGAAATCACCTCTTAGAAGGGCTTCAGGCAAAACTCATCAATGGGTGTTAAACACATTTTTGTCAGTGAGTAGGTAAAATTTTGGTGAGAAATATGACATTGATGAGCCTTGGTGTATGTTCCCACTTACGTCTTTGCTTTATAGAGAAAAAATACAATTTTACACTGAAAAAATTTGATAAGCAATGTCTTAACCAATTGAAATTAATATAACAAAAATGGCAAATTGATTTAAAAAATCCTGATAAGACCACAAAACTACTTGTGTAAATCTTCCTGCCAATAATATATATTATAAATTTAATCATTACAAGCATCAAATAAAACCAAATTAAAAGCCTGGTGGTGGTGGTGAGCGGCCAAATCTTTTAAGTTCAGACTCCATTTCAGAGAACCTGACCTAAGTTTGAACTCAGGTAAACTAACAGGCACAGCATTAGTTTCCAAGTTGTCCCCAATAAAACCTGAGCCTAGCTCCAGTCTCTAGGCTAATCCCCAACAAGACCAGCATCTCCAAGTTATTCTCCCACCAAACCTTCATTCACCCCCACGTACAAGCCAATCCCCTGCCTAACAACCACCAATGCAGATAGGAACAGAAAGTAAGTTTATGATATGACTCCCAGCACCAGCCAATCATATGAAAGGCCACAGTAGCTTTTCAATTAGACACTTGCACACTTAACCCCCCCACCCCACCCTCAACCCCTCCACTCCCCTCCATCCCCCCTTACTCTAAATCCTTGCTAATCAAGGCTCCCCCAAAACCGTCCTGCTGTGACAGTGGAGTGCTGGGGGAGGGGGGTGTCAGTGTGAGCTCAAATAGAATGAAGACCCTGCTGTGAGTTGCACCAGATGAGCTCCTGTCTGGTTTTCTTTGGGGGGGATGACTAACACTTCCCTGGCACTACAGTGGCATACACCTTTAATTTCAGTAATCAAGAGGCAGAGGCAGACAGATCTCTGAGTTCCAGGCCAGCCTGGTCTACAGAGCAAGTTTCAGGGCAGCTGGGGTTACACAGAAAAACTCTGCCTCAGAAAACCAAAACCAACAAAAAAAAAGAAAGACAGAGAGAGGTGGGGGGGAGGATATGCCTCCCAGAAAACCAGGTGTCTGTACATAGACCTCCCTCTCCCCGTGTGTGTGTGTGTGTGTGTGTGTGTGTGTGTGTGTGTGTGTGTGTGTGTGCATCCTCCCTTCCCCTGCCCACATCTCCCCTGACTATCCTTCCTAACCTCCCTTCCTCCACTTGTTGCTGCATCCCAGCCCCACCTCCTGCTAAATCACAGGTCTGCAAAACTGCAATAAATGTTATTCACCATCAAACAAACTGAAAGGAAAAAGAAATGCTCATCTCAGTAGATGCGGAAAAGCCCTTTGACAAAATCCAATACCCCCAAGGATAAAACTCCTACAGAGACTGGGGATGCAAGGGACATACCTAAGTATAATAAAGCCAACTTACAGCGAGCTTATAGCCAACATCGATTAAGAGGAAAGAAACTTAAAGCAATCCCACTGAAATCAGGAACAACAGGCTGCCCGTTCTCTCCACATCTAATCAAGCAGTACTTGAAGTATTAGCTAGAGCAATAAGACAAATGAAGGAGATCAAGGGAATACCAATTGGAAAGGAAAAAGTCAGGTTATTTGCAGATGATATGAGAGTATACATAAGTGATCCTAAAAATGCCATCAGGGACCTTCTACATCTGATAAAAACACTTTCAGTGAGGTGGCCGTATACAATATTGATTCAAAAGTATCAGTAGCCCTCCTATATACAAATGGCAAATGGACTAAGATAGAAATTGAGGAAACAACACCTTTCACGATAGCCTCAAATAATATAAAATATCTTGGGATGACTAGCCAAGCAGGGCTGGAGAGATGGCTCAGCAGTTCAGAGCACTGACCGCTCTTCCAAAGGTCCTGAGTTCAATTCCCAGCAACCACATAGTAGCTCACAACCATCTGTAATGGGATCTGATGCCCTCTTCTGGTGTATCTGAAGACAGCAACAGTGTACCCACATATATAAAATAAATAAAGCTAAAAAAAAAGAAAAAAGTAAAAAAACCTCTAAGCAAGCAACCGATAAAGCTGTATGCTAAAAACTTCAACTAGAAGTTGAAGAAGGAAATTGAAGATGGAAAGGCCTACCATGCGCATGGATCAATAGAATTAACATAGTAAAAACTGGCCATTCTACCAAAAGCAACCTACAAATTCAATGCAATCTCCATTAAAATTCCAAGACAATTATTGATATACCTTTAACAGACAATTCTCAACTTCATTTTGAAAAACAACAAACCCAGGACAGCTAAAACAATCCTGACAATAAAAGAACTGCAGAGGCATCCCGTCCCTGGTTTCAACAACAACAACCACAACAACAACAACCACAACAACAACAACAACCACATAGCAGTGGCACAAAAGCAGACAAGATCAATGAAACTGAATTGAAGACTCAGACATAAACCCTTCAAACAGCCCCCACTCCCCGACATTAACAGCCTACCACATCGAGAGCCAACTGTAACTTTGAATCAATTTTTTTCTTTATATTCACTATTTTGTTTGTGCATTTTCTGTGGGTTCTTCTCCTGTCTCCACAATATATTCTCGGGCTCAGTTCAGCTTCCCTAGCTCAAATGTCACCAACTGTCTTCTTTCCTCACTCTGCTCTCTGACCCTACTCTTCTGTCTCCTGAAACCTCCTCTCTGCTCTTCCTGAATCCTACTCTTCTCTCAGCTTCTGCTGGCTTTTCATATCCTCTTCTGCTACCAGAATTCCAAGAGGCAATTGACACTGAAGGGTCCTTTAAAGGGCCAGGCACATAAAATAAATCCTACTACAACCTCATGAAACTGGAAAGCTTCTATAAGGCAAAGGACACTGTCAATCAGACAAAGCAGCAGCCTGCAGAATACGAAAAACGTTTAGGCCACTCCATATCCAATAAAAGACTAATATCTAAAATACATACAGAACTCAAAAAACACTAGATATTAAAAAAAAAATAATCCAAGTTTTAAAATGGAATTCAGATCTAAACACAGAATTTTCAATAGAAGAAATTCAAATGGTTGAGAAATACTTCAAAAATGTTCAATATCCATAGCCATCAGGGAAATACAAATCAAAACTACTTTAAGAACACCTGTCAAGGAGATAAAGAGATGGCTCAGTGGTTAAGAACACTCACTGCTCTTCCAGAGGACCTGTGATTCCCAGCAACCACATGGTGGCTCACAACCATCTGTAATGGGATCTGATGCCCTCTCCGGTGTGTCTGAAGGCAGCATACTCATATACATAAAGTAAATAAATATTTTTAATAAAAGAACACCTGCTAGAATGGCTGAGATCAACAGTATATCTGACAAACATGGAGTAAGGGGTACACGCCTTCATTGCTGATGGACGGGCAAACTTGTATAGGCGCTGTGGAAATCAATGCAGCAATCACCACCCCAGCTATACCACGCTTGGGCATGCACCCAAAGGACACTTCATTTTATAACAAAGACATTTGCTCAAACATGTTCATTGTGGCTTTATTCATAATAGCCAGAAACTGGAAACATCATAGATTCAGCAGAAGAATGAATGAAGAAAATATAGTACATTTATACAATAGAATTATTCAGTTGTTTAAAAAAAAAAAAAAGGCATCAAGATTTTGCAGGCAAATGGATGGAGATAAAAAAAAATCACCTTGAGTAAGGCAACTCAAACCCTGAGAGATAAACATGGTGTCTATTTAATTATAAGTGGGTATTAGCAGACAAGTAAATAATAACCAAGCTACAGTTGGTAGAGCAAGAGAGGTTAGGTAAAGAGGAAAAGCAGGAGCAGCCCAGCAATCATAGCTGGCACACAGAACTCCAAGGCTGGGAGGACAAGGTTGTTGTCTCTGGAGTAGGCATACAGAGTGAGCTATGACCTCCTGGGGGCTCTCCTTAAGGATTCAGCTAAGTTCTGACAGGATAGGACATCCCCATGAGGCCCAGGAAAAAATCATATACTCATACATAAGATACATATACATATGCATAATTCATAGTAAAATAAATCTTTAAAAGTAAATATATACATAAATAAACAAGTAGAAGCCTACAGAGAGAAATCACAAAAATCCCTGAAAGAATTCCAGGAAAACATAAATAAACAAGTAGAAGCCTATAGAGAGGAATCACAAAAATCCCTGAACACAATCAAACAATTGAAGGAATTAAAAATGGAAATAGAAGCAATCAAGAAAGAACACATGGAAACAACCCTGGATATAGAAAACCAAAGGAAGAGACAAGGAGCCGTATATACAAGCATCACCAACAGAATACAAGAGATGGAAGAGAGAATCTCAGGAGCAGAAGATTCCATAGAAATCATCGACTCAACTGTCAAAGAATGTAAAGCGGAAAAAGCTACTGGTCCAAAACATACAGGAAATCCAGGACTCAATGAGAAGATCAAACCTAAGGATAATAGGTATAGAAGAGAGTGAAGACTCCCAGCTCAAAGGACCAGTAAATATCTTCAACAAAATCATAGAAGAAAACTTCCCTAACCTAAAAAAAGAGATACCCATAGGCATACAAGAAGCCTACAGAACTCCAAATAGATTGGACCAGAAAAGAAACACCTCCCGACACATAATAGTCAAAACACAAAATGCACAAAATAAAGAAAGAATATTAAAAGCAGTAAGGGAAAACGGTCGAGTAATATATAAAGGCAGACCTATCAGAATCACACCAGACTTTTCGCCAGAGACTATGAAAGCCAGAAGATCATGGACAGATGTCATAGAGACCTTAGGAGAACACATATGCCAGCCCAGGTTACTGTATCCTGAAAAACTCTCAATTAACATAGATGGAGAAACCAAGATATTCCATGACAAAACCAAATTTACACAATATCTTTCTACAAATCCAGCACTACAAAGGATAATAAATGGTAAAGCCCAACATAAGGAGGCAAGCTATACCCTAGAAGAAGCAAGAAACTAATCGTCTTGGCAACAAAACAAAGAGAAGAAAAGCACACAAACATAACCTCATATCCAAATATGAATATAACAGGAAGCAATATCACTATTCCTTAATATCTCTCAACATCAATGGACTCAACTCCCCAATAAAAAGACATAGATTAACAAACTGGATACGCAATGAGGACCCTGCATTCTGCTGCCTACAGGAAACACACCTCAGAGACAAAGACAGACACTACCTCAGAGTGAAAGGCTGGAAAACAACTTTCCAAGCAAATGGTTGGAAGAAGCAAGCTGGAGTAGCCATTCTAATATCAAATAAAATCAATTTTCAACTAAAAGTCATCAAAAAAAAAAGATAAGGAAGGACACTTCATATTCATCAAAGGAAAAATCCACCAAGATGAACTCTCAATCCTAAATATCTATGCTCCAAATACAAGGGCACCTACATACGTAAAAAGAAACCTTACTAAAGCTCAAAACACACATTGCACCTCACGCAATAATAGTAGGAGATTTCAACACCCCACTCTCATCAATGGACAGATCATGGAAACAGAAATTAAACAGAGACGTAGACAGACTAAGAGAAGTCATGAACCAAATGGACTTAACTGATATTTATAGAACATTCTATCCTAAAGCAAAAGGATATACATTCTTCTCAGCTCCTCATGGTACTTTCTCCAAAATTGACCATATAATTGGTCAAAAAACGGGCCTCAACAGGTACAGAAAGATAGAAATAATCCCATGCGTGCTATCAGACCACCACGGCCTAAAGCTGGTCTTCAATAACAATAAGGGAAGAACGCCCACATATATGTGGAAGTTGAACAATGCTCTACTCAACGATAACCTGGTCAAGGAAGAAATAAAGAAAGAAATTAAAGACTTCTTAGAATTTAATGAAAATGAAGGCACAACATACCCAAACTTATGGGACACAATGAAAACAGTGCTAAGAGGAACACTCATAGTTCTGAGTGCCTGCAGAAAGAAACAGGAGAGAGCATATGTCAGCAGCTTGACAGCACACCTAAAAGCTCTAGAACAAAAAGAAGCAAATACACCCAGGAGGAGTAGAAGGCAGGAAATAATCAAACTCAGAGCTGAAATCAGCCAGATAGAAACAAAAAGGACCATAGAAAGAATCAACAGAACCAAAAGTTGGTTCTTTGAGAAAATCAACAAGATAGATAAACCCTTAGCCAGACTAACCAGAGGACACAGGGAGTGTTTCCAAACACTCAAAAAATCATCAGATCTTACTATAAAAGCCTATATTCAAAAAACTTGAAAATCTGCAGGAAATGGACAATTTCCTAGACAGATACCAGGTACCGAAGTTAAATCAGGAACAGATAAACCAGTTAAACAACCCCATAACTCCTAAGGAAATAGAAGCAGTCATTAAAGGTCTCCCAACCAAAAAGAGCCCAGGTCCAGACGGGTTTAGTGCAGAATTCTATCAGACCTTCATAGAAGACCTCATACCAATACTATCCAAACTATTCCACAAAATTGAAACAGATGGAGCACTACCGAATTCCTTCTATGAAGCCACAATTACTCTTATACCTAAACCACACAAAGACCCAACAAAGAAAGAGAACTTCAGACCAATTTCCCTTATGAATATCGATGCAAAAATACTCAATAAAATTCTGGCAAACCGAATCCAAGAGCACATCAAAACAATCATCCACCATGATCAAGTAGGCTTCATCCCAGGCATGCAGGGATGGTTTAATATACGGAAAACCATCAACGTGATCCATTATATAAACAAACTGAAAGAACAAAACCACATGATCATTTCATTAGATGCTGAGAAAGCATTTGACAAAATTCAACACCCCTTCATGATAAAAGTCCTGGAAAGAATAGGAATTCAAGGCCCATACCTAAACATAGTAAAAGCCATATACAGCAAACCAGTTGCTAACATTAAACTAAATGGAGAGAAACTTGAAGCAATCCCACTAAAATCAGGGACTAAACAAGGCTGCCAACTCTCTCCCTACTTATTCAATATAGTTCTTGAAGTTCTAGCCAGAGCAATCAGACAACAAAAGGAAATCAAGGGGATACAGATTGGTAAAGAAGAAGTCAAAATATCACTATTTGCAGATGATATGATAGTATATTTAAGTGATCCCAAAAGTTCCACCAGAGAACTACTAAAGCTGATAAACAACTTCAGCAAAGTGGCTGTGTATAAAAATAACTCAAATAAATCCGTAGCCTTCCTCTACACAAAAGAGAAACAAGCCGAGAAAGAAATTAGGGAAACGACACCCTTCATAATAGACCCAAACAATATAAAGTACCTCGGTGTGACTTTAACCAAGCAAGTAAAAGATCTGTACAATAAGAACTTCAAGACTCTGAAGAAAGAAATTGAAGAAGTCCTCAGAAGATGGAAAGATCTCCCATGCTCATGGATTGGCAGGATTAATATAGTAAAAATGGCCATTTTACCAAAAGCAATCTACAGATTCAATGCAATCCCCATCAAAATACCAATCCAATTCTTCAAAGAGTTAGACAGAACAATTTGCAAATTCATCTGGAATAACAAAAAACCCAGGATAGCTAAAACTATTCTCAACAACAAAAGGACTTCAGGGGGAATCATTATCCCTGAACTCAAGCAATATTACAGAGCAATAGTGATAAAAACTGCATGGTATTGGTACAGAGACAGACAGATAGACCAATGGAACAGAATTGAAGACCCAGAAATGAACCCACACACCTATGGGCACTTGATTTTTGACAAAGGAGCCAAAACCATTCATTGGAAAAAAGATAACATTTTCAGCAAATGGTGCTGGTTCAACTGGAGGTCAACATGTAGAAGAATGCAAATCGATCCATGCTTATCACCCTGTACAAAGCTTAAGTCCAAGTGGATCAAGGACCTCCACATCAAACCAGATACACTCAAACTAATAGAAGAAAAACTAGGGCAGCATCTCGAACACATGGGCACTGGAAAAAATTTCCTGAACAAAACACCAATGGCTTATGCTCTAAGAACTCAAGAAGTTAGACCGCAGGGAGACAAATAACTCTATTAAAAAATGGGGTTCAGAGCTAAACAAACAATTCACAGCTGAGGAATGCCGAATGGCTGAGAAACACCTAAAGAAATATTCAACATCTTTAGTCACAAGGGAAATACAAATCAAAACAACCCTGAGATTTCACCTCACACCAGTGAGAATGGCTAAGACCAAAAACTCAGGTGACAACAAATGCTGGCGAGGATGTGGAGAAAGAGGAACACCCATTGTTGGTGGGATTGCAGACTGGAAAACCATTCTGGAAATCAGTCTGGAAGTTCCTCAGAAAATTGGACATTGAAGTACCTGAGGATCCAGCTATAGCTCTCTTGGGCATATACCCACAAGATGCCCCAACATATAAAAAAGACACGTGCTCCACTATGTTCATAGCAGCCTTATTTATAATAGCCAGAAGCTGGAAAGAACCCAGATGCCCTTCAACAGAGGAATGGATACAGAATATGTGGTACATCTACACAATGGAATATTACTCAGCTATTAAAAACAATGACTTTATGAAATTCATAGACAAATGGTTGGAACTGGAAAATATCATCCTGAGTGAGGTAACCCAATCACAGAAAAACACACATGGTATGCACTCATTGATAAGTGGCTATTAGCCCAAATGCCTGAATTATCCTAGATGCATAGAACACATGAAACTCAAGACGGATGATCAAAATGTGAATGCTTCACTCCTTCTTTAAAAGGGGGAACAAGAATACCCTTGGCAGGGAATAGAGAGGCAAAGATTAAAACAGAGACAGAAGGAACACCCGTTCAGAGCCAGCCACCCAATTAGACAAGATGGATGAAGCAAAGAAGTGCAGGCCGACAGAGCCGGATGTAGATCTCTCCTGAGAGACACAGCCAGAATACAGCAAATACAGAGGCGAATGCCAGCAGCAAACCACTGAACTGAGAATAGGACCCCCGTTGAAGGAATCAGAGAAAGAACTGGAAGAGCTTGAAGGGGCTCGAGACCCCTTATGAACAACAATGCCAAGCAACTAGAGCTTCCAGGGACTGACCCTGGACTCTGACCTCATAGGTAGCAATGAATATCCTAGTAAGATCACCAGTGGAAGGGGAAGCCCTTGGTCCTGACAAGACTGAACCCTCAGTGAACGTGATTGTTGGGGGGAGGGCAGCAATGGGGGGAGGATGGGGAGGGGAACACCCATAAAGAAGGGGAGGGGAGGGATTAGGGGGATGTTTGCCCGGAAACTGGGAAAGGGAATAACATTCGAAATGTAAATAAGAAATACTCAAGTTAATAAAAAAAAAAAAGTAAATATATGTTTTTGAAATTATTCTCATATTCAGTATACCATAAAGAAAGAAATGAAAAATATTTTAAAGATCCCAACAACTTTTTCCTCTCAACAGCCAACATCCTGAATTGTGAATTAATTTTCTGATCATCCTTATTAGTTTACAAAATATATGCATACCAAATCTTGAATAACAATAATCACTACATCTTAGTCTACTGTTTTGGTATAATAAAATATCCGAGGTTAGGTACTTCTTTTGTTTTTGGTTTTTTTTTTCTTTTCTTTTATTGGACATTCTCTTTATTTACATTTCAAATGTTACCCCCTTTCTTGGTTGACCCTCTGGAAACCCCCTATCCCATCCCAGTCCCTCCTGCTTCTATGAGGGCGTTACCTCACCTACCCACCCACGCCCTCCCGCCTCCTGCCATGGTTTTCCCCTACACTGAAGCATTGAGCCTTCACAGGACTAAGGGAGGCCATTGGTGCCCAACAAGGTCATCCCTGCTACATGTGCTGATACAGTCATGGATCTCTCCATGTATACTCTTTGGTTGGTGGTTTAGTCCCTGGGAGCTCTGGGGTTCAAGTTGGTTGATATTGTTGTTCTTCCTATGGGGTTGCAAACTCCTTCAGCTCCTTCGGTCCTTTCCCCAACTCTTCCTCTGTATTTGTCAGGCTCTGGTAGAGCCTCTCAGGAGACAGCTATATCAGGCTCCTGTCCGCATGCACTTTTTGTCATCTGAAATACTCTCTGGGTTTGATGACTGTATGGATGGATCCCCAGGTGGGGCAGTCTCTGGATGGCCTTTCCTTCAGTCTCTGCTCCAAACTTTGTCTCCTTATTTCCTTCTAGGGGTATTTTGTTCCCCTTCTAAGAAGGTCTGAAGCATCCACACTTTGGTCTTCCTCCTTCTTGAGCTTCATGTGGTCTGTGGATTGTATCTTGGGTATTCTGAGCTTTTGGACTAATACCACTTACCAGTGAGTGCATACCATGTGTGTTCTTTTTATATGTTGGAGCATCTTTTGGGTATATGCCTAGGAGTGGTATAGCTGGGTCCTCATGTAGTACTTGTCCAATTTTCTGAGGAACCACCAGACTGATTTCCAGAGTGGTTGTACAGAGAAATTTGCAAATTCATTCGGAATAACAAAAAAAAAAAACCAAGATATCAAAAATGATTCTCAACAATAAAAGAATTTCTGAGGAAATCACCATCTCTAACCACAAGCTGTACTGCAGAGCAATAGTTATTTAAAGAAAAAACTGTATGGTATTGATACAGAGATAGGCAGATAGACCAATGGAACAGAATTGAAGACCCAGAAATGATCTCACACACCTATGGTCACTTGATTTTGACAAAGAAGCTAAAACCATCCAGTGGGAAAAAGAACAGCATTTTCAGCAAATGGTGCTGTAAATGGTACTGGAGGTCAGCATGTAGAAGAATGCAAATCCATCCATTCTTATCACCCTGTACAAAGTTCAAGTCCAAGTGGTTCAAGAACCTCCACATCAAACCAGATACACTCAAACTAATAGAAGACAAAGTGGGGAACAGCCTGGAACACATGGGAACAGGGGAAATTTTCCTGAACAGAACACCAATGGCTTATGCTTTAAGATCAAGAATCAACAAATGCATAAAACTGCAAATCTTCTGTAAGGCAAAGGACACTGCCATTAGGACAAAATGGCAACCAACAGGTTGGGAAAAGATCTCCACAAACCCTACATTCGATAAAGGGCTAATATCCAATATATACAAAGAACTCAAGAAGTTAGACTTCAGAGAATCAAATAACCTTATTTAAAAAAAAAAAATGGAGTACAAAGCCAAACAAAGAATTCTCAATTGAGGAAACTTGAATGGCTGAGGAGTACCTAAAGAAATGTTCACCATCCTTAGTCATCAGGGAAATGCAAATCAAAACAACCCTGAAATTCCACCTCACGCCAGTCAGAATAGCTAGGATCAAAAAACTCAGGTGACAGCAGATGCTGGTGAGGATGTGGAGAAAGAGGAACACTCCTCCATTGCTGGTGGGATTGCAATCTGGTACAACCATTCTGGAAATCAGTCTGGAGGTTCCTCAGAAAATTGGAAATAGACCTACCTAAAGACTCAGAAATACCATTCCTGGGCATACACCTAAAAGATGCTCCAACATATAACAAAGACACACGCTCCACTGTGTTCATAGCAGCCTTATTTATAATAGCCGGAAGCTGGAAAGAACACAGATGTCTTTCAACAGAGGAATGGATACAGAAAATGTGGTACATTTACATAATGTGGTACTACTCAGCCATTAAAAAGTGACTTCATGAAATTCACAGGCAAATGGACAGAACTAGAAAGTATCATCCTCAGTGAGGTAACACAGTCACAAAAGAACACACATGGTATGCACTCACTGATAAGTGAAAAAAGCTTAGAATGCCCATGATGCAACTTACAGACCATATGAAGATCAAGAAGAAGACCGGGGTTGGGGATTTAGCTCAGTGGTAGAGCAGCGAAAGGCCCTGGGTTCGGGCCCCAGCTCCGAAAAAAAAAAAAAGGGAAAAAAAAAAAAAAAAGAAGAAGACCAAAGTGTGGATGCTTCAGTCCTACTTAGAAGGGGTAACAAAATAATCTCGGGAGGTACAGTTTGTGAGGGACTTGGGAGGAAGGTGGGGAGGGGGGCAGTATTAGGTGTGGGAGGAGAGAGGCAAGATGTGCAGAGGGTCAGGAAACTGAACAGAGGTGTGTAGCAATGGGGGATGGGGAACTGGGGTAGCCACCACAGATTCCCAGATGACTGGAAAGCAAGAGGCTTCCAGGACCCCACAGGGATGACATCAGCTGAAATACCCCACAAAGGGAAGGGAGAACCTGTCGAGATCATATCCAGAGGTTAGGCAAGGCCCCCAGTTGGGGGATAGGGCCACCTACCGTTCACAAATTTTTAGCCCAGAATTGCTCCTGTCTAAAGGAAAATACAGGGTCAAAGAGTGGAGCAGAGACTGAAGGAAAGGCCATCCGGGGACTGCCCCACAAGGGGATCCATCCCATATGCAGCCACCAAATCCAGACACTTACTGATGCTGAGAAGTGCTTGCTGACAGGAGCCTGATGTGGATGTCTCCTGAGAGGCTCTGTCAGAGCCTTACAGATACAGATGGATGCTTCCGACCAACCATCGGACTGAGCATGCGAACCCCAGTGGAGGAGTTAGGGGAAGGACTGAAGGAACTGAAGGGGTTTGCAATCCCATAGGAAGAACAACATCAACCGACCAGACCCCTCCCCTGCCCAGAGCTCCCAGGACTAAACCACCAACCAAAGAGTACACATGGACAGACCCATGGCTCCAGCTACATATGTAGCAGAGGATGGCCATGTCTGGCATCAAGAGGAGGGAAAGCCCTGGGTACTATGTTCCCAGCATAGGGAAACACTAGGGTGGTAGAGCGGGAGTGAGTAGGGGGATGGGAGAGCACCCTCTTGGAGGCAGGGGGTGGAATGGGGGGTTTCGGAGGGGAAACCAGAAAGGAGAATAACATTTGAAATGTAATATTCCACTCTGTGTATTTACAGGTTGTTGTTAATGTTCTTAAGGGATGGATGGATGGTACTGGGCTTTGTATGTTTAGGTGAGCAATTATATCTTATCGATTGGGGAAAAAAAGAAATATAATTAAACAAAATAGCCAATAAAAAATTTAAAAAAAGAGTTCCAACTTATCTGTGGTGGTCTGGATAGGTATGGTCCCGATAGAATCGTGTGTTAGAATGCTTGGTAATAGGGAGTAGCACTATCAGGATGTGTGTCACAGTGCGGGCAGCCTCTGAAGTTTCAGATGCTCACTCTATGCCCCGTGTAGAACACAGTCTCTCCTTGCTGACTGCAGATCAAGACTTAGACTCTCAGCTCTCATCCCCAGCACCTTACACTGCCATGTTCCCACCATGGCAATGGATTGAACCTCTGACACTGTAAGCCAGCCCCAATTAAATATTGTCCTTTATAAGAGTTGTGTGGTTATGATGTCTCTTCACAGCAATGAAATCTTAACTAAGACATCACCCAATACAGGTTTTACAAATTTAGTTCCATGAGAGAGTGCAAGATTCATGAGTGAATGTGAATGTCGAGACATCTCAGATAAATGAGGTGACCATTTCCTTCGTGCATCTGCATTATGAAGGTGACCTTTGTCGAGGTATTGGTTCTTTAGTGGCTGTAGATGTGGTGGTGATGTGTTCTGAGATTTTTTTTTAAGTGAGAGAGAAGAGAGCTCTGTGTGTGCAATGCATCAATACACATGAGGGAGTCAGAGGATAACCTTGCAGAATCAGTTCTCTCCTTCCAGAGTGATACACAGGGATCAAACTCAGGTCACGGGGCCCACACAGCAAGTGTCTTCACCTGCTGAACCATCTCAACAGTGCTTTTCTCAATGATTTTATCAAATGCCTTCATCTCAGATGACTGCTTTATTGATCTGGGTACAATTACCCACCAAGGTGGTGTACATTTTTACACTTCAGCTTTCGACCTATTTATAAATGTAACTTCTCTGCTTACCAGTGTCATATCCACTTGACTGATTTTAGAATACCTGGGAGTTTATGCTTGTGAAAACATTTGGGTTCCAATTGTAAAACATGGCCTATGAAAGGTTTTGTTGTATTTTTATGTCTCTTGAACAATTCTCCTAAAATAGAAGTCTTAGAGTACTTTTTTTGCAGACTTATACTCGGATTTCAGAATCTAAGGATTGTGGTCTTTTAGGGCATCCAAGGTGCTAACATTGAAGACTGTTTCTTTGGGGATTGCAGCCCAAGTGCATGCAGTAGAAGCCAAACCCACTGGTGTGGCTGGTGCACGACTCACCGATACCACAGTAACTAACACAGCCCGAGAGACCTGCCTCCCTCTGGAAGAGAGGCTCGACTTCCTCTGAAGGCAGTGGCCTGAGAGCGTAAGTACTACCTCAGGCTCCATCTCTTTTTTTTTTTTTTTGGTTCTTTTTTTCGGAGCTGGGGACCGAACCCAGGGCCTTTCGCTTCCTAGGTAAGCGCTCTACCACTGAGCTAAATCCCCAGCCCCTCAGGCTCCATCTCTTAAAGAAGTCAGGAACACTTGCTTACACTGGCAACCAGTCTGCAGCATACCAGTGTGCAGTGCTGCAAACCACAGCGTTCATACGATTGTTTTTATAAGGATGGGATCGTACATAGTGCAATTTTTCATTCATTTTTAATATTTATCATATGAATGTATATTCTGTAATCCATTCCCATATACTTTTGTTTTATTTGAGAAAGGGTATCACTATGTAGTCCTGGCTGGCCTCTACCTCAGTCAGCCTCCTGCATGCTGAGATAAAAGCCAGTCTTATGTGTTTGTTCTGAATATATGAATTATTTTCAGAGTTCTATACTTAGAACAAGGCCTGTGAGTACCATCTACATCACTTGATCTAAATGGGTATCTATGGAAGGACAATTGCTCCATCTGCTTCCAGACTTTATTGCCATCATGTGTTGTCATACCATGTGCAAACTAAGGCTTACAGAGACCAAGTAGCATGTTCAAGGTCACATGGCTAAGTAGAATAAAAAGTAACTAATTTTCACTTCTAATTAAATTAAATTAAATTAAATTTTTTAAAAATCCCAAAATTAGCTAGGTGATATGCCCAGGAAAATGTAGTTATCAAAAAGAATCCTGGTAGATTGTTTCTCCTGTTTCACCCAAATATTTTTAAAGGTGAGTAAAAAGCACCTGCCCCAAAGACTGACAGCTCAAGTTGAATCCCCGAGAGCCACATGGTGGAAAGAGGTAAAACTACTTCCCACAAACTGTCCTCTGAGCTCCACGTGCATTTTGTGACACACCTGCACGATGCATGTGTCTGTGCGCACACACGCACAGGCAGTAAATGTCCATGTAAGAACGCCCTAACTACTAACTCTCCTCAGTTCTCCTTTCCTCCACTCACAGCACCTTGATTATGTGGAGATCAAATGACTAAAATTTTTCCAAAAAGGAACAGCACACAAATAGCCTCAAACCTCGTGTAACAGCAAAAGTGATTTACTCCACTAGACCAATTATAATAGCAAAGGTGTAATTTACCCCACTAGCCTAACACTCCTCCATTGCAACTATATTACTAATAAGGTAACAAGATCAGTGCTAACAGTCCTTAGTCCCGTTTACAAAGGACATCATGTCCCCATCAACCTGCCTTCAAAACCAGTGCGTTTATGCCTGTGGACCTACTGCTCTCTGCTTGACAAGAAGCTTCTTTCTGCAGCATTCAGGGGTGATTAGAGACTCACAGCCTGTCATGCATGGAAAGCAGAGGTCTGATTCATGGGCAGTGACTGGCCTCCCACCAAGGCTCAGAAGTAGGGTGGAAAGAATGCTTGGCTAAGGGACGGGTGCTGACTTTCAGGCACCCATCGTGTGCTGAACTCACATGAGCTCTGATTGACAGCACCTGCAGAGTCGGCCAGCGGAGATCCGAGTGAAAGAGCCTGACTCTCCCTAATCTAGATGCAGTGATGGTTGGAAGGAGACACGTTTTCCTCAGGAGTGTAGACACTCCGGTGTCTGTAAGTCGGCCCTCAAAACCCACACCTGACGCTGTGTTACTAAAAACAAAACAGAAGACATAGAGATGAAGCAGGGCCAGTGGGCAGAGGAAAGGAATTACTGGAGACGAGAGGTTCAAATTGCCTAAGACGACATCACTGGAGTACTACTGCAATGTTTTCCTAACATGTCTGGAGCATGTTAATCAATGCAACTCCAAATGAGAAAGAAACAACAGGATTTAAGCCAAATGTTAGGCTGCCTGTAATTTACTGAATATCTGAATGTCTAGAGGACAGCAAATACTAATCAGCAGTGGTGCACAACCCAGCAGAAACAGCGAGGCCCTGCCGATCAGCACAAATCAGTGGGAGTGACCAGGACCAGCAGGGACACCAGGAAAAGTTCTTTGCCATGCCGCTCTCAACAGCAAGTCACAAAGACACAAGTCCCAGAAGCCTTGCAAAGCCCGCTATGCAAGCCCTCATCACAGACCATTGAGTCCTGTTTATACTCCCTCAAACATCACGGCGCCTCCGTGAGTCGTGCCTCACAGCACCTGTCTTGCCTCAGCACGTGAGTCTGAAACCACTGTGCCAATCAACTGAGCCCATGAAAGCTGCAAGAGGCGCCAGAACACCGCCAGAAGACGTTTTGGTGCATTTCTTTTTATGGAGTCACTACACATGGAGCCCCGCTACACAGTGCAAGGCTTACCAATGCATGTGTGTTGTTGGTGAAGAATCCTTTCATCACACTTGCTTTAGCAAAACAGCCTTTCACCTATGTCTGCTTCAAGAAAGCACTCTTTCAGGTGTCTGCCCCAGCAAAACGCCACCTGACACAACTGGCTTTCCAAAGAAACCGTAAGTTTCCACTTCAAGATTCCTAAAGATTCCTCGGGCCTCTACTTACACACAGTTTCATACACACGCACAAGGGTATCTTCAGATACATGTGCACTCACACATATGCAAACATACACAAACACACACACAGCACATACATGTGAGAAGAAAAAGAAGAAATGGACTTAAGCCAAGAAAGAATCCAAAATGGGGAACTGTGAGAAGAACTAGATGTTGGCTGGTAAGAAGCCTGGGCTCAGGCAAGATAAGAAAGCTAAGGATGGGGCTGGAGAGGTGGCTCAGCAGTTAAGAGCACTGACTGCTCTTCCAGACGTCCTGAGTTCAATTCCCAGCACCACATGGTGGTTCACAACCATCTGTAAAGGGATCTGATGCCCTCTTCTGGTGTGTCTGAGACAGCCACAGTGTACTTATATATAATAAATAAATAAATCTTAAAAAAGAAAAAAAAGAAAAAAAGAAAGCTAAGGATGTATTAAAATAGACACCTCAGTAGGCTCCTCTTTCTCCAACCTCCATTACTGGTACAATCTGAGTCTGAACAGTCATAAACACATCCTGACTGTAAACATGGATTCTTCAAGATAGAAGACAATGGCTGAGGCAAAAAAAATTGGGCTTCTTGGCTTTGCGAGGCCCATTCCTGGTCAGTCAGCATTTCAGAAGTCATGCATGTCACAGGAAATCCATAGTAGAAGAAATGGTTCCCTGAAGATGAGCTCACTCTAAGGATACGCTTCTGTTCTGGGTGATGACTGTCTTCTACCAAACGTTGTGATAAAACACTGACCAAAAGCAACTTGGGGGAGAAAAAGGTTTACTTCAACTTACACCTCCATGTCACCGTATTTCATTAGTGAAACCCAAGGCAGAAACTGAAGCAAAGACCAGAGAAAAATGCTGCTCACTGGTTTGTTCAACTACCTTTCATATTTGCACTCCTGTCCAGACTTCCTTCAACGATGAACAACAATGGAGTGTGAACACATAAGCCAAAAAGACCCTTTCTTCCCCAAGCTACAGCAGTGGTGGTGGCACAAGCCATTAGTCCCAGCACTCAGGAGATTCTCTCCTTCCGAGTGACTCTAGTTTCTGTCAAATCAATGAAAACTAACCAGCCCACCACAGCACTACACACACAGCTCTGCGTCCTCACCGTAGCTGCCTAACCCCTTCCTTGTGAAAGGCTTCCAAGACAGAGCCCATCTTTTAACAATGTCGAGATCACCATGTTACCATTAGGAATTACAAAGTTTTGTTCCATGCTACGGTGGTTCCTAAGACTGCTATCCTAAGGTCCCGTGGCAGATTTATCAGGTCAGCATTAAATCAGCGCCAGCCCTTGGAAATCCTGTAATCTCTCCCTCAGCCATCAAGTGAAACTGGAGGCAAGTCGTGCTCTCTCTATCAAAAGTGTGATGTTTCCGCACATGGTTCCTCAGTAGGAAAAGACTATAAAGCAACGGAACTGATGCCTACTAGAAAACCAAGGAGAAACAAAGTACAGAGGCATGCCCTGGAATCCGAGAGTCTCTGACACTGAGGTAACGTTTAGAAACGCAACCCACAAATGAACTAAGTGTGGACAGAGACACAGGAAGCATTCCAACGTAAAAAGATTAGTGCACCAAGTGAATAAAAGATTGTAGGAGCCATTCGAGAGAGATACAGTCTATTGAAACCTAAATGCTATTGGACCCTGCAGTTTTATGTCAACCTGACACAAGCTAACAGTCTTAAGTTTGGAGGAATCCTCAATTGAAAAAAATGCTTCCACCATAAGATCAGCCTGTAGACAAGCCCATGGGGTGTTTTCTTAATTACTGTTGAAGAGAGAGGGCCCAGCCCATTATGGGTGGTGCCATCCCTGGGCTGGTGGTCCTGGGTTCTATAAGGAAGCAGACTGAGCAAGCCAAGAGCGACAAGCCAGTAAGCGGCACCCCTCCATGGTCTCTGCAACAGTTCATGCCCTCCAGGTTCCTACCTGTATTGAGTTCCTCGAATGATGAGCCAAAATGTGGAAGTGTAAGACAAATGAATCCTTTGCCCCTAACCTGCTTTTGGTCATGCCGTCTCATCGCAGAAGTGGAAGCCCTAACTAAAATAGACCCTAAGACATTATATTTCTTTCTCCAAATACTAAATACAAAAACAAAACTGAAGCCATCCAGCATCCATTTTCTAGTGATGTTAAATTCTGAAGTTAGACCAATACCATATTCACTGATCTGTTCCGAAGCTTCGCGTCTTTTCGAATATCCGCTCAAAACAAACAGAGAATGCAGAAATTCACTTAACAACTTTGATTTTCAATGAAAACCTCTTGAGTTGTTTTAGCCGCTAACATTCCGCCTGAAACAACCAGTGTGTCCCAATCTCCCCTGGAAATAACGGGTCTGGCAAAACTTTATCAAGACGTTTTTAAAGCTCATCCAGTTTCCAAAAAGAGAATGAGCAAAAAGTGTCAGTGTTCACAGTAGGCAAAGAAAAGTTAGATCCCGGCACCACCGGCTATTACAAGGAAGGGGCTCACTCCACAAACCTTTCTGACTTTACTTTGGAAAAGTTGAACTGAACTCAAACTGCAAGACACTCTTCCCTCCAGAAAACTGTAGCATTCACTCATGACCCAAAGAGGGGACTCGAGAGGTCGCCCACGCCTGCCGACTATGGATTCAGGATACGAACAACCGTGCCGCGCCCTGCTCTGGTCCCTAGATAAAAAGAAAATCCCTCGGGGCCGAGCTCACCTGCTTCAGACGTGGGGACGCAGTTCCACTCTGTCTGGGTCCCGAGAGCGCTCAGGTGAGCCTTCCCTGTCGCCTAGCAACGGTGAAGCTGCCGGTTCTTCCGCAAGCGTCAATTCCTCCCGCCTCTGAGAGAGTGCGTTTTTAAAAGGTTTTGTTTCCGGGTCGAGCTGGCTTTTTTGCAACGGAAGGTCTCTTTGCCTCCCTTGTTTAGTCTTGGGGGAGGATAGATTCTCGGTGGAGTGGCGGGTGCTGTCGCTCAGGGGTCGTTTCTCCTCCCTCGAGTTAACGCCTCCCCTCCCGCCAATTGGTGAGCGCCATCAGGCAGGCGCCTCATCCAAAGCACCAACCCTCTGCTCGCAGTCGTGCTCCAATCACAGAGGCTCAGCCCCCGGGACTACTTTGCAGTCCGCGAGGCGCGTAGGAAGAAGGGGTTTTTGGGTCTTGTAGTTTAGTTCTGTCAGGAATGCACGGAGGTGGGCACCAGAGAGCTCCAGAAGAACTACACTTCCCAGAAATGGCCGGGGCTTTAGTCGAACCTTTCCTGGCCAGCCTGGCTCTGTCTCCCAGAGTCTGTTCCGCTGTAGAGGTGACCTGACTGCTGAAGACTGTCTTTGCAGGTGCAGAGATCGGCCTTGCAGTTTGCAATAATGGTGAGTGTGGGCTCCTGGAACCTGCAGCGGCTCCGGCCTCTCGGCCCCCTACGCTTGATGCGCTTTAGAAAAGCAGCAATGCCAGGCGCTGTCCTTCGCGCGGTTTGCAAATCCGACTCACCCTCGCGACTGTCGCAGTAACCCAGAAATTGGAAAGGGTTTCTCTTCCCTTGGGGGTTCTTAAAAGCACTCTAGAGAAATCGCTGTCCTTGGAGAGGCGGGTCTCAATCTTTGCACAAGACTGAGGGACAAAATTTTCTCCGAAGGACGTTAAAGGATTTGATGTGGGGGATGAGATTTGATGGGAGGGGAAGATTGGGTCCTAACTATTTTGCCTCTTAAGCTCATGGAAAGAATAGGCCTCTGATGTTGAGGCAGTGCCCCAGGTTATGATCCCAGTTTTCAGGAGACATGTTTCCACCATATTTAATTTAAAAGAAAACAAATGTTTCTGAAAACCTATTCTTGATCTCCGTTTGTAATGCCAGGACTCGTTAGCGTAGCTAGTCAAACAGTACGGGTTTTCTTTACTACTCTGTCATGAATTCCAAAAACCTTCTTGCAGATGTAACGCAACCATCTTGTCGAAGCTCTAGATCTATCTTGTCCCCAGCTGGGGGCGGGGGAGGGGGGAGGTGAAAGAGCTCTGACGTAGGACTAATCCTCGTGCTATTTGAAGGTGACATTTGCCACCAGACTGGAAATTGCTACGTACTTTAGAATTTACATTTTAAAAATACTTGTTCTCCTTTAATTTCAAGATGTGTGAGATGAATTGGAAATTTTTTGGATGAATTGGAAATTTCACAGAACCCAAAAAGACATGTTTTCAAACAAAGACAAAAACTCCCCTCAACCTCTATAAGAGACCCTAAGGGGATAACTATTAATTTCCTGTCATCATTGCCTAGTTATTTTTGCACAGAAGTAGTTATTTAAATTATGGCTTAAGCAGTTTCTACCTTAATAATTTTAGTCATAAAACGGCACTAGTTATCCAAGAACTTCGAACTTTAGGCTATTAGACCTATATGAAAACCTTTTTAAAAATCATCTTATCCAAAACCCTACTTCAAATACTAAAATTTAGTTTGTTGAGACCCAGAATACAAGTTGCTCAAGGTCACAAGGCTTGCATGAGGGTCTCTTTATTCTTCCCATTTACCAGGACTGTATTACACTTCGTAATCCCCGCTAGGAGATAAGTCCAC
This sequence comes from Rattus rattus, assembly GCF_011064425.1. Taxonomy (NCBI): domain Eukaryota; kingdom Metazoa; phylum Chordata; class Mammalia; order Rodentia; family Muridae; genus Rattus; species Rattus rattus. The sequence continues at coordinate 89,677,790 of NC_046164.1, read as the reverse complement.
CAAGTCAGCATGTAACATCTGATAGCTTTGTTCCTTGTCATTCAGAGTGTTGAAACTCTGAAGTTAAAAGGGCATTTAGGGATTGTTTCATCTAATCCTAAAACAGGCCGGCAAGGTCATTGATTTCCCAAGGTCGGGAAGATCCACTGCCCTGGAGAGATGTACTGTTGAGTTTGCTATGGACTAGACGGAACTGGGCTCGCCCCTAGAAGGTCACATCTGGGCCTGAAGACATGAGTTGTTCCAGGTAGAAGAGTTCTGCGATGTTGCAGTCTCACATGATTCAGAACCATCTTGACTCCTGGGAAGAGGATGTGAGCAAATTACTGCTGCTTTAGAAAAGAACTGTCGGGTTGGGGATTTAGCTCAGTGGTAGAGCGCTTGCCTAGGAAGCGCAAGGCCCTGGGTTCGGTCCCCAGCTCCGAAAAAAAAAAAGAACCAAAAAAAAATTAGAAAAGAACTGTCAGCTCCAGTCAGTGTTGTGGTGCATGTCTTAAATCCCAACTCTGATTTCAAAACCAGCCTGGGCTACGTACCTAGTTCCAGGCCAGCCAGGGCTGCATAGGGAGATCCTGTCTCATTTAAAAAAGAAAAAAAGCTGTCTTTTTTTTCCTTTCTTTTTTTTTTTTTTTTTTTTTAAGCCAATTCAAAACCTTTTTTAAAGGAACTCTGCCATTGTCCATAGAGGAGTCAGCTAACAGTACCTAGAGGAATCTGAATGATACCGTGTGTCTTTTATATTGCAGAAATACATGCAAATAGAAAGTAAAAAGAGAGTGCTATTCTGAGGAATCACAGAGGGAAAACTTAACTCAAGCTCTTCAACTAAACAGCACGTTCTTAAGGCAGCCTGTATCTGCAGGAAGGTCATTAATGCCCTGCCAAGAGGGAAGCCGTTCCTTTTTGGATGTTGGCAACATGCCCAGATATCTGGGCAGAGAATAGTAACCTGCATGGGCACTGTTACATCGTGAGACACCAATGAGGCTCTCCTCCCCTCCCGCTTCTCAACTGCAGTATCTCAGGAAAGCAGGAAGAACCAAAATGGTGTCTCCTTTACCCACTTCATCACCAGACCTTCAAATACTAAGCTAACCCCTTAAGGTGGAACTGGCCGGGCACAGAAGGAAACCACTAGGACAGAATTGAGTGTTGATTCTCGGCCACAGCGTCTTCACTATAGACTGTGATACCGGGAACACGTTTTTAATAAACGCCTACGTAACACTGTCCTGACCATCAGCTAGACTTTCTGGAAGGTTGAACTTTAAGATGGGATTGGCACTCACCTCACCTCGTACCCCAGCTTGCTTCACATTGTTTGAGTTGAACTTGTTGTTTCTAAGTCTCACAGTAGCCCACACTGGCCTCACTCTTAGAAATCCTGACCTTCCTGTTCACCTACCAGCCCTAGTATCGCTGTCCGCCATATGTCACCATGCCTGGTGGCAGTGTGGTTTGGTTTTTGTCTTGTCTTTTCTTTGCACTACCCTTTGGCTTCACCCTTATGCTGTTCATTCAGTAAATTTACATTTAAACCTGTGTGAAAGCACAAATTTTAGTCGAAGGGAAACTGCTGTGAGGAGAATGTCACACTCGGGCTTGAGTGACAGATGTGTGAATATGTAACTGCTGGAATTACAGGTGTGTGCCACCACTGCCTGGCTAAAACACCTTCACTTTTAAAAAGCACATTCAAGATGCTTCCAGTCTTTGTGGAGGCGGCGTTTACACGATCGAGCTATTAATTAAGCAAGTATTTGAGTTCCAGCTGTTCCGCCTGTTTCTGATCTATCTGGTGGGATGCAACAGTGACTAGAATTCAGATGTAGGAAGATAGGGAAACGGGCAAAGGCCAGAGAAGGGGGGAACAGCCTCTCCCTTCTCACTCCTAACTGCAAAAGGAAAGATGACAAAATGAAGTACTTACACGGGGTTAAAGATTGCTCTATAATCGTAACGGTTCCTGGTAGTGATACCTCAGAACGTAAGTCTTATAAAGCTATGTATAGCAGAAAATAACCATATAGAATAGTGTGTTCTATTCATACATACGTTTACTTTGGACATAGATACATGGTTTTATTACATTTTTAGTATAGATACATATTTTATTAAAGCTGGCTTATTTAGGTATTACATTTAATGTATCTAGAGATAAGAAAAAATAGAGAAATCCAAGTATCAAGGAGAATTTTGCTACATAGATTTCTGGGGTTTTATGTTTTGTTATATTTTTCTATTTCTATCCTTGGTATGTTTTTTGAGGAAGAAATCCAAGTAAAATCTCCTCTGATCAGATTTTATAACGATACTTATTTAGTGAATTTTCTGTTTTGACCTCTGGGCACAGAGCTCCTGAGTGCTGTCAGTTTCAGGCCGCCTGTCTTTCCATCTCAGAGTCACTAGGAGAGGCAGTTCTAAATAAAAAGAAATCAAATGCTTCTATCCCAGTCCGTTGGGTGGGCCATTTCTTCATACAAAGAGAAACTGGGGTAACCCAGAGTCCCTCAGTGCTCAGCACAGTCAAGGAAGGGAACAGTTTATCCTGGTTCTTTTTTTTTTTTTTTTTTTTTTTAATTCTCTGGGCTTAATTTAATTTTTTTCCATTACTCAGCACTCATTTTGAATACGTTGTTATTTTAGTCTGTGTGTCTTATTTTATTCAGTCTCTTCTTTCTGTTATATAACTATTCCATTTTTCTCCCCCTTATGGCTTCTCTTCCTTTTTAAAAAATAAATTTTCCCTTGGAATCAGACTGTCAGCTATTGCCATTGCGATTTAGGACAATATTTGATACTAAAATTTATTATATTCCAGATGTTAATAATTTTCTCACTTTTTCTTCCTCCTTACAGAGGTGGAGGGAGAGGGGGCGGGGAAGTGCAGGGGGTGGGGGACAGAACAAAACTAAAGGCGTGGACCAGCAAGGTGGCTCAGTGGGTAAAAGGAGCTTGCTGTCAAGTCTGACATCCTGAATTCAATCCCTTAGAACCACATAATGGAAGGAAAAACCAACTCCCACAAGTTGCAGCAAGCTGTTGCATCCCCCCCCACACACTCTACACCTTAAATAAATACAATTTTAAAAATAAAGCCTTGCGGGGTTGGGGATTTAGCTCAGTGGTAGAGTGCTTGCCTAGCACGCGCAAGGCCTTGGGTTCGGTCCCCAGCTCCGGTCCCCAGCTCCGAAAAAAAGAAAAAAAAAGAAAAGAAAAAAAAAAGCCTTGGGGCTGGAGAGATGACTCAGCAGTTAAGAGTCTCTTAAGACTACTCTTCCAGATGTCCTGAGTTCAATTCCCACCAACCACATGCAGCTCACAACCATCTGTAATAAAATCCAATACCCTCCACTAGTGTGTCTGAAGACAGCTACAGTGTACTCACATACATAAAATGCATAAATAAATCTTTAAAAACAAAGGCTTAACACTGGGACAGCAGTGCACACCTTTAACGTCAGCACTGGGTGAGCCGGCAGAGGCAGGTGACTGAGTTTAAGTGCAGGTTTTTTTTGCTCTTGGGCAGTGAAGTCAGAGCAGGATTGATTTATTCAACCTTGGCTCACAGTAGAGAGTAAGTGCTAGTCACTGCTACTCCCCTTCACCGGGTGTGGGACTAGTGAGGTGGGGGGTCAGGGATTTGCACGATAGGGATCTGTGAGGCTCTTCCAGCCTACCAGGGTTTATACCACCACAAAATGGATATGACATTGTGGCCTACATTTTGGCAAAATGTCCCCCACGGATGGACATGGTTGCATACAAAAATCCAGTTCTGCACTTTTTAGTTCTGCTCCCATTTAGTCAGAGTTAGAGAACGCTTCCCAAGCGTGCCGCCAAGGGACACACTTCGTAAGTTGCTTAGTCCATTTGCACGCTTTCTTTACTAAAAACAAGCCTGTTCCTTTCCTAAGCGAGTCAGGAAGGGACTTCACGGTGTCGTGTTCACTTTTAAAGCATGCGTCGCCTTATTAAGGTAACCCGTTAATAAACTGCGTGTCTTTTTCATTACAGTCTGAGCCAATCAGAGTCCTCGTGACTGGAGCAGCCGGTCAGATTGCATATTCGCTGCTGTACAGCATTGGAAATGGATCTGTCTTTGGGAAAGACCAGGTAGGGACGAGTCTGTAAACCTTGGCGCTATGGTAGAAAAATGTCCTTATAAGGTTCTGTTGCAAATGGTGAAGGACCAGGCATCCCTAGTAAATGAACGAGTCCTTTGCTGTCAGCAGAGACGTGAGATGTTTGTAGGCTACCCTGGGGGCACCGGAAGTCACCTGGAGTCAAGCCCTTCCCCTGGTGTGCTGCAGTAGCTTAGTGAGACTGACCAGCAGGCAACACTCACTGCTGAGAGTAACTCTTGGGGAGGGACCTGGGGGAAAGTTGTAGAATCTGTCCTTTCTTTCTAATCGTGGTGTTTGGAGCCTAAGTAATCAGATGTGAGATCTACACCACAGGAAACAGGCACCCCTAATTCTCACAAGTCTGAATTGTACTCAAAAATCTTTTTCTAAAGTCTTCATTAATTTTTTCTCTCAACCTACAGATAACTGAATTTTCCCTTCATGTCAGATATGCTGGTTGTCTGTAGTTAGCTATTTATAAAGAGAAATCCTACCTGCAGGTACTAAGTAAGCTGTGGCATCTCCTCCATAATTATGACTAATTAGGATCTAAATATACACAAACAAAATCGGGCGGGCCTTTGTGTGAGGGAGAGCGCCGTAACCGCCCCGACCTCCGCCGTAACCGGACTGCCCACTGTCCTTGCTCTTCCCCAGCCCATCATTCTTGTGCTGTTGGACATCACCCCCATGATGGGTGTTCTGGACGGTGTCCTGATGGAGCTGCAAGACTGTGCCCTTCCCCTTCTGCAGGGTGAGTGGGGAAGTCAAAGAAAACAGATAATATAGCGCTTCGTATCTTACCCAAGGTGGATTTTTTTTTTTTTAAGATTTTTATAAAGATTGTCAGTTAGAAATTGTGTCACAAAAGCGTTTTTGTCGTTGTCATTATTGTTTGAACTACACTTTTTTTTAACGTAAATACCAAGAAAAAAAATGAGTACAAAAGCAAGAAGCAACCAGTGGCAAGTCAAGGGCTTGTTTTCCTCATGCCTACGTATAACTTATAATTCTATTAAATGTAATGTGCTCAAGGACTTTGCATCCAGGCTGTTTGCACTGTGCTGTGGTTTGAAGTCTATTGAGAAGTAACAGTAGCCTCCTGTGACAGAAAATGTTCCATTTCAAGGAACGCTCTCCAGGCCGCCTGCTCCCGGCCGTATTCGGTTCCTTGTTTATTTCCCCTTTCCTTTGCCAAGCACTGGCTTGAGATGGGTAAACTGCCCAGCCTGAAGGAAGCCGTGAACTCTGTGTCTAGTCAGGCATTTCCTAGAAGAGCAACTCTGCAGATCTCCAAACTTCAGTCTATGCTGTTCGTGCCAGCCTTCCTGTGGCTCCTTCCCTTACAGCCCTTTCCAAGGCTGTCCCTCTGTTGCATTTTCTACTTACATCCCTTTTTCTGCGGAGTCCTTCTGTCACTGATGGCCCAGTGTTCCCTCAGATTGCTGTAAACGTGGCAGCGAAGGGAAGAGAAGGAATGTGTCCTTCTCTCTTGACAGAAGAGGAAGACATACTTTTTTTCCTTACGTTCCTCCATTTGGGGTCTCAGCAATCTTACTGACATGGCCTTTTTAATAGACTCAAAGGAAAACAACGTTGTATGTTCCTTGATCAAAAACCAAGTTAAATGTTTATCAGTTCAACACTGGATTCGAGTTGAACTCTGAACCAATGTCCCTCTCTTATCATAGTGGCACTATTTCCTTAGGCCTTAGTTTCTTCATCTGTGAAATGTGAAGATTACATTTGATAGAATACAATCCTTAGCATTATCCCATTGGAGTATGCCCTGTAAACTTTATTTTTTTCAATTGTGATTGTTATCTTAAACCTTGGAGTAATTGCAATCTAAAGGTTAGGTGAGTCAGTCTCTCTTTTGTATTATTGGTGGCTACGGATATGTAACCACAGATATACTTTTATATCTCATTTATATGTGAAAAAGCAAATGCTACATCATATCTAATGATGCAAAGATAAAAGCTGTAAAGCTATTTTAATTGAGATAATTATTGATATAAAAATACAAAATAATTATTCACTTTCTGCTGTGTTCTTAGGGGTCATTAAATGAGTGTATTATCTTTTTTAGGCCTCTGAAAAGTTCATCAATGTGAACTGTGAAAATAAACATTTAGCACAGTTTGAAAGGATAAGTAGATTCAATATGAAAGGGGGAATTTCGACCCAGGCATTTAAATAGCCGTGTGTGTGTGTGTGTGTGTGTGTGTGTGTGTGTGTGTGTGTGTGTGTGTGTGTGTGTGTGTGCGCGTGCGTGTGTGTTCTTTGCCATGTCCACAGATGTCATTGCAACAGACAAAGAAGAGGTTGCCTTCAAAGACCTGGACGTGGCTGTCCTTGTGGGCTCCATGCCAAGAAGGGAGGGCATGGAGAGGAAGGACCTACTGAAAGCCAATGTGAAGATCTTCAAATCCCAGGGCACAGCCTTGGAGAAGTACGCCAAGAAATCAGTCAAGGTGACTTGCAGCATGCTTTATGGAGATGTCTTCTTACTTGTATTTCAGACCTCTGCTTTTGATGTTTAAATACCAGAGCTGCTTATATCAGTTTCTGGTTCTATACAAAGTTCAGCGAGTACGGCTAGACGTGGAGGGAAGAAGACACCTTTCTTGTGCTGCTCGCTCTGGGTGCTTGGCGAGACCTTCAGAGTCGTGTGTGTGCTGTGGAAGGTGGCTGCTGAGTGCTCCTTGTCAGTCACTGCAGTCCAGCCTCTGCTGGTCCATGGGATTGTTACAGGCTGTCCCATGACTTCCTCTCCTGTCTCAGTAGCTATTTATGTTCATTCTAAGTTTGCCTTAATGTTCCAAAGCTGATCTTCACGAGCGACCCGTTTATAAAACTTCATCGTTGCCTATATTTTTGCTTACTGTAGATTTCATTTTAAATAGTTAACTTTCCTCTGTAATCATTAACAAGGAATAAGAATGATTAGGAACGCACAGGTCTCTTGGTAAAAGATTACAGAGGTGCTCAGACTGGTAAAATTCAGGCTGCCTGGACTTATTTACATGGTAATTCACCTCTCAAAAAAAAGGGGGGGTGAGGGCTTTTGCTGAGGAAAATACTTACAGACTGGGATACTCAGAGGCAAAAATGACATATGTGTGTATGTTTGACTCACTAGATGTAGAGGAGTTGTAAAGATAATCTGTATTTTACCAAATAGCCCAGGTAATTCTTAGGATTAAGCCAGTTTAAGAAATACTGAATTCTGGGCTGGAGAGATGGCTCAGTGGTTAAGAGCACTGGCTGTTCTTCAGAGGTCCTGAGTTCAATTCCCAGCAACCACATGGTGACTCACAACCATCTGTAATGGGATCTAATGTTCTCTTCTGGTGTGTCTGAAGACAGCTACAGTGTACTTATGTATAAGAAATAATTAAATCTTAAAAAAAAAAAAAAAGAAAGAAAGAAAGAAAGAAAGAAATACTCAAAAAACAAATTGATTTCCTTTAAAAAAAAAACTTTGAAAAAAAATGGAAATGTTTTCAATGATTCAGACTCTAGGATGACGCTTTAGATTTCTTGCTTTTTGTGTGACAAATAAATGAATGATCCGTCTCCATAGTAAAACATAAAGATGTTAGGTCCCCTTAGGCCCTAGATATTGTCAGCGGAAACCGACTTGACAGACACAGAGGCCCTGTCAGACGTGTTTTAGTCCGGTTGCACGGCAGTTGTCAGTGTGTGCTCTGTGCCTCCCACCCGTCTAGGTCATTGTTGTGGGGAACCCAGCCAATACAAACTGCCTGACGGCCTCCAAGTCAGCGCCATCGATCCCCAAGGAGAACTTCAGTTGCCTGACTCGCTTGGACCACAACCGAGCAAAATCTCAAGTAAGAAAAATGACTTTTAAATTTTAAAAATCTCAGCTTTGAAACCTTTTTCTTTTACTTTTAAAATAATTAAATTTTGGTTTGTGCATTTGTTGTTTTCATTGAGCAGAAACACTATCCTTTTTTGTTTTAATTAAAAGTTAGGTAGTCTAACTTTTTAGAAGTTAAGGAACTGGCCTTCCTTAGTTTTATCTTCAATTAACCAATTGTGAACCGATTGTATAACTATGTCTTCATATGTATATATGTCCAGTTATAGTTCAGTGCAGTTGCCAGTGTTGTCTCCTGTAGTACTTAGCAGTTAGTTAAATGAAAACACATGACGTGTTATTAGCTTAATCACGTCATGGGCTGTGGAAGAGACCTGAGTGGTGTGTGTTTGTGCTTCAGTTTTCTCTGCAGCTAATTTTGTATTTAATATTCAATTTTTTAACCTTCTAAGATGTTTTGTGAAATTATTAATATCATATTACTCCCTATTTCTTGGAGGCTTAGATTTAGATGTCAAAGGAACCTGTGACTTGGAGATTAGCGATGGCTTCCTAAGACACTGGGAGCTAAGCTGCTCGTCCAGGCTGGCGTCTGTGTTCTTATGTTAGATGAAGCTGGAGTTCTCCAGTGCAGCACTCTTCCCTTTTCTCTGGCACTGTTTTGTCCGCTCTGCTTCCACCACAGACCATTGCTTCTGTATAGTTCTTGGAGTTACACTATTCATCATGTTAGCTTTAAGAAAACTATTCCTTAAACAGAAAAGATACGTGTTTTTTAAAAAACAAAAACAAAAACAAAAACAAAAAAAAAAACCCATTGCCTTACACTGAGAGTTGATTCCTTCAGCTCTGGAATATCCAGTAAGAGAGAAAATAATTTAATTCTCATGGTGACTGGATGAGGCATTTATGGTGCTTGTTTTACAGATAAGAACCATGAGACTAAGCGACCAGGGAACCTGCCCAAAGTCATAGAGTAACTAGTGCTGGAACTGCTTGATTCACAGGACACAAACTAAACCCTTGTGTATGTTCTAAGCAGTAGTATTAAGAAAATACATTCTACTAGCTCTTAGCATGATGCTATCACATAATAAAACAGTGAGGATTCACTGCTATTATCATTGTTTTTATTATTGAGAGAGATAAAGTTGAAAAGGCCATACTGACAATATCCTCAGAACACTCCAGCTAACTTAGACAGTAAATAATCCGTGAGATGCTTTGGGCCATAGGCAGTAGTCGTCCTGTGGTGGCTGGAAAAGGAGGGATTGCCTGGAAGCCGGGTTAGGCACAAGGGGCAGTGTAGGCAAAGAGAACTTGGCTGCAGTTGTAGATGTGGGCTGGCCAGTGAGTCCTTACTTAGCTCCCGCAGAGAATGTGTTGAGATGACCCTGCCCGTGGTCTTCCTGAGGCCTTGGTAGCAGCAGAAGTTGGACAGTTCTGCCTCCCAAATGTCACAGAGTAGCACTTTGTCCTAGTACTTGAAATAGCTTCCCTTGTGGGGGCAAAAGTCATGAATGAACCAAGAGCGAAGTTTTCCTGGTGCTTCACTTTGGGCACAGTCTGTTCCTCATAGGCCTTGGCTAGGCAGTGTCCATATTTCAGTATGTCAGTCTGGCATAGTGACAGCTGTCAGAAGTTTTTGAAGAAGCATTTTCTTCCTCTTATAGAAGTTGTTATCCAAATGAGAAGTAATTAACTCCAAAATAAAATCTTCTTACAGGAATCCTGATGAGTCCTCCATGATTTGTTCAAAACTGTAAAAGCTTTAGTTACCAGTGACTGAATTATTACCTGCTGAACTCTGTATGTGAGGCCCAGTGCTAGGTGCATGCGTGCATAAAATACATGTGTGTACAAGATGACATAAAATACATGTATGTACAAGACGACATAAAATGCATGTATGTACAAGACGACATAAAATACATGTATGTACAAGATGACATAAAATGACAAAAGATGGCCTGACAGGACTGTTGCTGGTAGGGAGTGGAAAGCTAGGGCTGGAGAATTAGTCAAAAATTCGACAGATCTGTTTGACAAATGTGAAAGCTTGCCTAAGGAGGCAAGAAATGTTATCCTCTGTATGCACTGATCCCACCTGGTTCTGACAGGACTCACAGTGAGAAGCAGCACCTGCCAGGCACAGAATGCCTGGGCTCCGTTAGCTCCAGAGATCAAAGGAGTAAGAGAGCATAGGCCACATGAGCACAGGAGGGGAGCCGAAGGGGCCTGGGGGAGGACACCCGAGAGGCGGGTGGTCTTCACGACTCAGAGTTCTCAAGTTCTTAGTACACTCTGGACTTTACCCAGAGTTTAAATATTAGTACAGATATTCATAAATGTATTAAATATTTTATTAAAGTATGCTGAGTTCATTATGATCTGTGTCTTACATGCATTTCATTTAGAACATTTTCAGCTTCTGCTGAGTTTATCAGAATGACCATTCTGTCATAAGTTACATCACAAGACTTATTTTAGTCCACAAATCTATAAGATAGGGGCAGCCACAGTTTGATAATAGCTTGCTTCTAATAGCAACATCTCTAACTATAATTGAAAATTAATTTGTGCATTGTACATAACAAAAATTTGACCAGAATAGGGTAAGTATACCTAAGGTACCAGACCACGATGATAAGGTGACACCCATGTAAGTGGAGCAGAACAAAGCTCATATTCATGTATTAGAAATCTGTTCACCTGTTGGTCAGCTCACTGTGCTAATGATGTAGTCGTAAATTACAGAATGCTCTTAGATTCTCTACACTGCATAGTTTCAAGTCCATAGTTGTTGACAGCATTAAATGTTTCTAGGATATTGCTGAGCAGTAAAATTTGCCCTTTTTCAAATCCGTGTAGCTTTTATTAGCTTAATGTTTCAGAAGCTCTTTGCCTTTACTTAAGGGCATCTGTCAAACAAATCACAATTTGCAATAAATCAATTGCCTAACTGATGTGTTTGTTTTAAATTGAACTAGATTGCTCTTAAACTCGGTGTAACCGCTGATGATGTAAAAAATGTCATTATCTGGGGAAATCATTCATCAACCCAGTATCCAGATGTCAATCATGCCAAGGTGAAATTGCAAGGAAAGGAAGTTGGTGTGTATGAAGCCCTCAAAGACGACAGCTGGCTCAAGGGAGAGTTCATCACGGTAAGAGGAGTGTGAGCCCTGGGCAGTCGCCAGAGACAGGCACAGCACAGTGCTGAGCTGAGCATGTGCCAGGGTCTGTGGGACCCTCAAGGGCAGCCGCTGTTTCACTATAGTGTATGCTTTCGGAGTGGGCAAAAAGACGGTTATCACTGTCTGACGTGGCCTGACCTATGACAGTTGAGATTCTCCAGGTCAGAAAAACAGAGCTGTCTACCTCTGTTCATACCCAAATCTGCTTCTCTGTCTCTGGTGTCACACATTGTATAGGAATCTCTACCTTTCCAAAATGGTACCTCTCATTGAATTGGGATTAACACTGGAGGGAACCCTGCGAGCCTGGTCTTCCTCTCGGGGTGAATGTGGACCGGTAGGGTTTGCTGGCATGCTCAGTAGCTGTCCCTGTCCCCCCAGACTGTGCAGCAGCGCGGTGCTGCCGTCATCAAGGCTCGGAAGCTGTCCAGTGCCATGTCTGCTGCGAAGGCCATCTCGGACCACATCAGAGACATCTGGTTTGGAACCCCGGAGGTGAGGGCTTATTTGCATGGGCCGCCGTCCGTCCACCTTGTGTTTGGGTTTTGGGTGCTGGAATAAGAAGAGCAGGTGGGCCAGTTGGGTTCGTTTCCCGGCTCACACACCTGCTAGCCCAGGAGCCCCCGAATGTTACGTAGCCTTTCTGAGCTGTGCTGTCAACTGTCACAGGGTGTTTATCACAGAGGATTTTAGGAGTCCACCGCAGTTATGTATGGTAAGCCACTCTTTTTAAAACCAGGACGGGGCCATTGTATTCTCAGCTCTAAAACCAGGATGGTGCTTGGGGCCGGAGAATGGCTCAGCAGTCACGAGGGGTCGCCTCTCTTGCAGAAGAGCCAGGTTCATCCCCAGCATCCACGTCAGGCAGCTCACAACTCCCGGTAACTACAGCTCCAAGAGACCTGTACACACACACACACACGTGTGCACGCACAGGCAGACGCACACACACACATTTAATAAAGAGTGTGAGCTGGGACCTGCTTGGTCTGGAAGAGTAGATGAGGTGATGTCTGTGACCCAGTGTGGGCTCGGGCTCCTCGCACACAGAAGTTGTGCAGTTTTCACTGTAGTAGTTGTCAGTGGGTTTGTGAGCCAATCCCCGTACGCTATGATGATGTAACCTTTTCCAGGGCGAATTCGTGTCGATGGGCGTAATCTCTGATGGCAACTCCTATGGTATCCCTGATGACCTGCTCTACTCGTTCCCTGTCGTGATCAAGGTGGGGCAACATGGAAGAAGAGTGCACACACGCGAGCACACACACACACACACACGCACGCGCACACACACGCACACGCGCGCGCACACGCACACGCGCACGCACACACACATATATGCACACACACGCACGTGCGCGCGCGCACACACACACACGCGCACGATATTAAATATGTATGGATATAGAGAGCATACATGTATATGATATTTATAGAGTATATATAGATATTCCTTCCTAATGCCAAGTCTTTAATTCAATACTGAAACTAATCTGGAAAGCAAGCTTTAATACTTCGTTATTGCAGTAACTCCCTATCGTACCCATAAACAGAATATATTTTCTCAGAAACCCATAGGACTCAGTGTTATTCTTTATTATAATCATGGTATAGTTCATTATAGCTTCCTGGGGATTTCTAAAGTCAGCGCATTTCAAACTCAAGTGTCGTGATACTCATCCTTTGGGGCTGACCTGAGGGAAGGAGGAAGTCCTGGGCATGTTCAGAAAGCTGGGACTGGGCGGCTCAGGACTCTGATCTGAGGGGCAGTCCTGCGGGAGGAGAAGCTGGCTGGGTTATCCCGAGTATGATTTTTAAAAGTGGACTCCAGTTTAGAGTCAGGCTTTAAAAGAGGTGTGCTTTGAGGTATCATTTTAAGCGAGGCTGTCCCCTGCTGAAACATCTGTCACTTCAGCTGAAGCTCTTACGATTGTTCTCTGACAGAATAAGACCTGGAAGTTTGTTGAAGGCCTCCCCATTAACGATTTCTCCCGTGAGAAGATGGACCTGACAGCAAAGGAGCTGACCGAGGAAAAGGAAACGGCTTTTGAGTTTCTCTCCTCTGCATGACTACACAGTCGTGTTGACGTCAGCAGACATCCCAAGGCTGAGGAATCAAAATGTCGTCTTTGAACCTAGTACCAAACAGTAATAATGCTACATTCAGATTGTGAACAGCAAAATATTTTAAATATTATGTGCTTTGTGATTCGTGAAAGTCTATCATGTTGTTAGTGCTGCGATCGAAATAAAAGTATATTCAAGTGAAAGTCTCAGCCTCTATTTCTAGCTTATATTTAGTGTGCTCAGAAAAATAGGTTATAATTTTGCCTTTTTCATTGAGTAGAAGAAGTAAAGGTGGAAAATGTTATGAAGCATTAGTCTAACATAGTCTAACATAGTCTAACATAGACAAGGAAGCCAATCGATCTATTTCAGAGGGATCCCATTACTCAAATGAGTTATTTATATTTTAAGTCCTTAAAAGTTGGTTCATGTTTTGCTCATATTCTGATTTTAAAATTAGCTGTAAGAAGGTCGCAGATAAACTATCTTCCTTATATTCTATAGCAGAATAGTGGAATCGTTAATATTTGATAGCCGATAACTGCCACAGTATTAGTGTTTTGAGCTAAGATTATTAGAAGCATAATCCTGTGCTTTCAAGGCAGTCTGTCTCCCCCCAGGAACGCCTGTATCATCTTTTCATCTTCCTGCTTTTAGTGCATTACTCAAGGCAATAAATAGAACCATAGTCTCATGGCTTTTGTAACGCCCTTTGTGGATACTCAAATACTTGCTGGTTAGGTTTGCTACTTACCTGTATTGGTAAATAGTATCTGTATTTGAGCTTGTACAGTGTTTGCCTAAACCTCATGAAGCCCTGTGTTCAATCCTCAACACCCCCAGGACTAGGCATGGTGGTGCATGCCCGTAATTCCAGCATGTAAGAAGGTCAAAAGCCAGAACCATCCTAGGCTGCATAGTGAGTTCATGGCCAATCTGAGATGTGTGAAACCCTGTCTTCAGAAGTTGTTTTTCTTGATAATAAAATGACCTATTTCACCAGCTCTAATAGGATCTGGAAAGAAAAAAGTAAGGGTTTAAAACTACCATTAGAAGGAAAAAAACTACCTTTAAAATGTCTATTAGTAAGAAGCATAAAACAAAACTGTATACAGATTAATAAAACTTTGCATGACGTATGAATGTGTGCCAGATAAGTTATTCTCAGTCCCCAGCACATCCTCCTTTGCTCCTGGAACACAGGAACTCAAGACTCTGCCTGCCATATTTCTTTCACCTTTCATTTCCTGACTGTCTCTAGTTTTGGAAACAGAATGTCATTAGAGATGTGGAAGGTGCAGTGTCAGAAACAGATGAACCCTGTCGGTCTTTCCTCGGTGTCAACATTTATTGAAGAACATTAAGTTGAGAAAGCATGACAGTTTCATTGACAGCAATTTGCCCAAATACCCAGCTGTCCTGGACCCACCAACCCCAACCCCCACCTCTGCCAAGGAGAACATGGGCGTTTTATTCTGATCCTAATAATAGATTACTTGAAGAACAGTGATCACTCTCAGAAATCAAATCGAAGACTGAAGAAACCAGACCATCCCACCCTTACCTCAAACTCTGTGGTACAGATAAGGGAGCTGTCTATGCTGTGGGTAACAGCTCTATACCTGGTCCCCCCAGTCTTTTTGTCATGTATGCTACCCGAAACTAAATCACATGACATAAAACTACTCCCACTTCTGAAAATTTACAAAAGCCAGGGTTGCTTATGGGATCTCCCCAAAGACTGACTTCCCCACGTCTCTGCCATTTCTTTCACGTCTGTCTATCTCTGCTTTCCTATGCTGAGTCTTGGTGAATGGAGTGCCTCTCCAGGTTTAAAGTGTAGCCTCTTTCCCTTTAAGACTGTTTAGCTGTTTTTGACACATTGTTTCTTTCTGATTGCTTTGCCAGCAGAAGGTCAGATCATGGTCTTAAAGCCCTGTCTGCCAATAAACCTCACTTCTGGAGGGCATTGTGCATCCGTTCCATTCAGAAACAAACCATTGCTATTTATTGTATTTACCATTCTCAGATCATACATTAAACATCACACAGTAAACATATCTCTATATTGGATAAAGAGATTGCAGAATGGCTTTAAATAAAGGCAAAGAAGTGACAACGCCTGCACTGCCAGTGTGTGAATATCGGGCGTAGGTCTGCAGGATTGAAAGAGACACATACACGGGTCACCCGTTTTCAAAGAGTGCCACCAAGACTTTACAGAGATCTCCTTATATACCCGAGGCAAAAGCCGTGGAAAAACAACAAGGCAGGTAAAAATCCCCAACCAGGAAAACAGGAGAACAAGAAAAATCTGTGTTGTGGAAAGCCCCAGGCCCAATCAGGGGCATAAACAATTTCTTAATAACAACAAGCTGAAAGGCTTGTTGAGGGAGAAGGTTGCCATGGAAAACCCCCGGGCCCAATCAGGGCTGAGAGCAGCTGCCAAGGGTGTAAACAACTTCTTGCTATACCGCAGGCTAAAAGGCTCAGCGAGGGGGAAGGGAAACACCCCAAGGTAGGGCCCAACAAAGAAGGTCTGAGAAGTCAAAGTTAAGACAATGAAGAAAATGGAGCCTGAGAAAAGTTGCAGTAGCAGCTAGTCAGGCTACAAGAGAGCACAGGTTTGAAAGAAAAGCTCAGAGTCCAGATGAAGAGAAGGACAGACAGATGGGCAGCAGGGCCAGATAAGCAAATAGGACAGCAGTCAGCAATGTAGCATGCTGTTTCAACAGGGATGGAAGGAAGCTGAAGCCCCCAGGACAGTTCTCTGTCTATCTGGTGAGTACAGGGTGGTGCCATCACCATAATGATATAAGTGTTTAGCTCTTTATGTGGCTCAAGTGAGAGTTGCTCCTTTTCCTTAGTCTCATACACTTGGTAAGTTCTTGGGCATGAATTCCTTGATACAGTTTTAACACCCCCATGTGCCCTCACAAGCCTCCATTCACCCCAATAAATGCATAGGCTGGACCCCTTTCCCAAAGATGGCATTCATCAGTCTGCAGTGTGTATGGCTCTGGATAGATGGTTCATGTGTCCACCCAGCTGCAGTTTTCTTCCATCTTCAAAATGGTGTCAAAGGCTTGTAAAACAGACTCTCCAGGGACAGTGCACGACTTGAAAAATCACTGCTTTAAACAGTATGGAGTGACTGAGACTAGGGCATAGCCTGATCTCAACGACAGATTATTTAGGGGCTGGAGAAAGGACTCAGCAGTTAAGAGCACTTGTTCTTGCAGAGGACCTGGATTCAATTCCCAGCACCCATAAAGGGGGTTCACGACTATCCATAACCCCAGTGCCAAGGGACCTAAAAGTGCATGTGATACACATACATGCATGCAGGTAAAACATTCATACTATAAGGTAAATAAACATAAAACAATTATTTATACCCGGCGTCTATATTGCACGGTTCCATTCTCTATAAATTTGGAGCATCTGTCCTGAAGCAAGAAACCTAGGTGGAGCCAAAACTAGCCATAGCCAGACTGCAAGGGTATGCCCGGAAATGCTGTTTATTACTTCTACTGCTACAAGAGTAGCCATTGCAAAGGAACACAGATTTAGGTTGTTCTAATATGGCAACAGTTTCATGAAGCTTTTGTCCAGACAGAGCAAAAAAGCCATAAATTTGGACACTTTGAATATATGGGAAACACCAAGTAGGCAGGTTTCAGAAGTAAGGAAAGCTTTGCCGTGGGCTTCAGAGGTTATTTAATAACATCTCAGCTTTGTGTTGGTGAAACCTAGTGGTCACCTAAGTTCTTAGAAGAAAATAATGGAGGTGAGGATCCATCTCTCTGTCTGTCTGTCTGTCTCTCTCTCTCTCTCTCTCTCTCTCTCTCCCTCCCTCCCTCCCTCTCCTCTCTCTCTCTCTCTCTCTCTCTCTCTCTCTCTCTCTGTGTGTGTGTGTGTGTGTGTGTGTGTGTGTCTGTGTCTGTGTCCTGGACAGTTGGGATTTTTTAGGTCAAATTTGAATAATTAGAAATTCCTCACTTTCTTGGGTGAATAATTAGTGGGAAAATTCATCTGTGGACGTAGCTCAAGCATAAGAACTTGCCAAGCATAGAGGAAAACCTGAGACTCAGCCCCTAGCACCCCAAAAAATACTTTTAGAAAGGAAAGGAAAAAGAAAATAAAAGGAAAATAAACCAGGAGGAAGGTCAGAACTGGGTCAACGAGGTGGATGCCCAGACAGATGAGAAGGTAGACGTCCCACACCCAATGAGGGAGCTAGATCAACAGCATGGGATGGAGCTGAGGTTCCAGGGTCAGCTTGGGGTTCCTGGTCAGTTAGTCCTTCACATGCACACACATGCACACACACACACACACACACACACACACACACACACAGACACACACACACAACCACGCGTGCACACTCACGCTCATGTACACACAAACCAAGTATCAGATGACAGATCAGGACAAGGCTACTACCATCACAGTGCTAGAATGTTCGGAAGTCCAAGTGACAGGTGTGACTGATAAGCTATTTGGTTTCTCTGGTACGGTTTTAACGCATGCATGTGCCTACAGTCTCAGTCTATCCCAACACATTTCTAAGGTGGTTCCCTTTCTACTCACAGGAATGGGTCATTTATCAGTCTGTGCTGCACGGGTGGGCCAGAAGAGATGGTGACGTTTATAGGTTCACCCTAAAGCAACGACCCTTCACCTTAAAAACGGAGTCAAAACTGCTTGTACAAGGGAGTCTCTCGGAATGAAGCATAGCCTGAAAAATATCACTGTCTTACACAAACGCAGTAACTCATCCTGCTCTCAACAAAGAGAAGGCACAAAGAAGATCCCTGATCCTAGGGTCTGGGGTGTGGGTTCTATCCTGTTGCATGGAGAAAAGGCCAGCAGTCCTGGGCCAAACTGGGAGACACATAAGGGTACAAACAGGCAGCTCCCACCGTGGTTTTCCGGAGAAAGTTTCTTTGGAGAAAAGAGAATTCATCCTGGAGCCAAATTTGGGTTATCCAAGCACCGTGTTCCAATATGGCAACAGGGTCATGAACTTTTTATACTGAGAGAATGAAAGGCGATCGTAAATCAAGACAGTTTCGATGTAGTGGTAGAAACACCAGGTAGTCTCTACCTCAGCTTCCAGACAGCTACCTGATGACACATTTAGCTTCAGGGATGACGGGAGATAAAGTCTACTAGGGTCACTGTATCCCACCTGATACAGTGGTCATGTGATACAGTGGTCGTGTTAGGTCAGGTGCAGCTGAGTGATCACTGAGGATGAACGGAGCCTTGGATAATTTGGTTCTATGTCTGCAACATCCCAACTCTGCGATCAGGAAGCGATTGCTGTCAGTCAAGCCTTACAGAATCTGTAACACAGATAGATTCTCTTTTCTTCTAAGTTCTCATAACATTCCTGCAGCCTCCAGAGCTAATAATTAGCCCCGTTTTAATACGTTTACTAGAGCGGCACTGCAGACTAGCTGCCTTTCGACGCAGCTATCAAATGCAAAATAAAAACTGTCAGAACCACCTCTGGCTTAGACACACGTGGGAAGTAAGATTGAAACGATTACATTGCAATGTCATGTGAACTTAGAATCTCAGCCCTCCCTTATTTCCTGAGTGTAAGAGAGGGAGACTGCTTCCTTTCACCCTAGTAGCCTGAGTTCTGAGTCCAAGCCTTAAATTAACATCAACAGGAGAAAAAATGATTTCTCTTGAACGCTTGCGTTATCAGAGTTCCAGCAAAACCTGAGACTCAAGGAAGTGGCCTGATGATTGTCACAGTTACAGGAAGGACAGCATCTGGGGCCTTTTGCAGGGAGGTGGAGGAGAGCAGAAGGGTGAGAAGAAACTGCACAACCACTAACCCTACCCAGCCCTGCAGTAAGAGACAGATTCTCCTAACAAAAGTTAACTCCAGACGTTGCTTCCCCCCACCCACCCCTGCATGGGAATCTTGACTAGTGGAAGCTTTAGAAATGTAACTTTGCTTTACCAAAAGAGAAGGAGGACATCACACTTGAAGCACTTGAGGTCAAAAAACGGAGTCTCAGCTTCTTTTTAACCCTAAGCTGCACAGCTTATTTTGAGGTCAGCTTCTGAACACCTTTATAAGCACGTGCATATGAGTATACATCTTCATTTGAACATTTTTCCTGGAAAGTAGAACTATCAGATTAAAACCATGCAACTTTTAAAGAAGACAACCTTTCCTTAAAAGAAGGAAAGTGATTTGTTAAAATTCTCCAGATGAGGTTTGCTTTGCTTGACTTTTTATTTATTAAAAATGGAGACTTTGCATTTCAACTATTAAATCCTTGGGGATTAAGACAGGTTTAAATGAGGGAGAAGCTTATGTAAATATGCCACCTTTAGATTGGAAATGAGGACAATTTTCTGTTCTGCTCAGATATCAATGTCCTGTTGAGAGGAAGATTCCTCAAAATGCTGAAGCCAGCAGTCAGAATAAAAACTCAGCCAGCATGGAGCGGAGCCAGCATGGAGCGGAGAAGCAGGAAGGCTTTATGTGAAGGCTTTGTTTCCTGGGGATGCTGTATCTTTGAACTTAATAGCTTAAGGGTGGGGGGATACAATCTACAACTCTTATAAATGGACTTTATTGTGTCCTCCCAACGCAAACAATACAGTTCAGCGTGGTTACAAGTTATTAAGAATTTAACTGCCCAGATGTTAGACCTTTCCGCATCTTTCCGGATCTACTTACTGTCATTGTCAAATGTTGGCCATCTTCTGTCTCCATCTATTAGATAATGATCACAAGAACCTGAGACAGTTTTTCATTCAATACCCTTGTGGTCTAGTTGGCACAATTCCATATTCCCTCGGCTCACTTTGAAGCATGGGTACCAACGGCCCTTTCAAAATGTGCTACCCTTGAATGTTTACTTAAAGTAGAGACAACTGTTTGTTTTAAATTGATGGTAAGGCTTGTGGCGTGTGTGCCTGTTTTATCCCAATACATGTTAAAATGTAAAATTAAGCACAAGTACTCTCCAGTTACCCAGAATGCATCACTTTACTCTCTGAAACACCCCCCCCCACCCCAACCCCAGTCATGCTAGTCAGCAGGACATTTTAGAAGGAAAAGCAATCCCTACAATCATGGCTAGAGAAAACATTTAAGCTTGTATCAGTATGCTGGATCATGGGTAACCCAGATAATACAAGAAAATTACTTGACCAGCATCCTTTTAACGGATCCTAATATAGGGACTTTCCAGGCTTGGTCTCCTCCCCTTCCTTCTCAGCTATCTATCACACCCCTATGCTTCATGAATCAGCTGCCATCGTCTTTGCAAAGCTCAGTCCTGCTTGCTCGATGGGAGTAAAACTCCCATGGTACCTTCTGGTGCCTGTAATTGACCCACCCCTGGTCACATGCTGCTCTGTGGCAACCCCTCCACTCTGAAGCTAACTGCTGCTGTTATTTCTCCCATGGCTTATGTCACAATTACTAAACTGTGATCAGCAGAGCAGTCAGGTCTACAGCTCGTGGGCTCTCCGTGCCTGACACAATGCTTTATGTCTGGTAAGGTTCCAGTAGTGATTATTGACGCAAGTCCAGGGATAGTCAAATAGTACATTTTCTGACTATTTCCAAAAAGAAGGACCTGCTTGGGTTGGTTTTAAGGAGCTGATTTTGCTTTCTACAATGCCAATCTCAAAGTCTGGAAGTTCTTCTCAGGTTTTCAACAGCAGTCCAGGCAAATGCCCTTCAGTTCAAAGTACAATGCTCATTTATCTTTCGCTTTTCTCAAGATTGCCACGACCTGGAGTTATGATAGTCAGGGTTTAACTGGTGACCTTTACTCTCTGGCCAGTGATTCAGCTAGAACGATATAAACTTTTAAAAATTACTGAAAATCCCCAGCTCCAGAAAAAAATTTAAAAAAAATACTGAAAATCATGACTGATGCTGTACACTCTGGTAAGAGCTTCTTGGCCCACTGGAGTAGGGCAGACTCTCTACTAAGCCACGGCTAGGAGGAAAAAAAAATGTTAATTTCACTTTTTAACTTTAAAGCAAAGCAGCACATAATTATATTTACTGAGAGATTATGATGGTCTTGAAAATTACATCTTCTTTCTGCCAGGGCAGCCATCTTCCTGTAACTCGCCAAAATGACGAACACAAAAGGAAAGAGGAGAGGCACTCGGTACATGTTCTCTAGACCTTTTAGGAAACATGGAGTCATTTCCTTTGGCCACACACTTGCGAATCTACAAGAAGGGTGATGTTGTAGACATCAAGGGAATGGGCACTGTTCTAAAAGGAATGCCCCATAAGTGTTACCACGGCAAAACCGGAAGAGCCTACAATGTCACCCAGCATGCTGGGGGCATCATTGTAAACAAGCAAGTTAAAGGCAAGATTCTGGCCAAGAGGATCAATGTGCGGATTGAGCACATCGAGCACTCAAAGAGCAGAGACGGCTCCCTGAAGCGGGTGAAGGAGAACGATCAGAAGAGGAAGCCAAAGAGAAGGGCGCCTGGGTTCAGCTGAAGCGCCAGCCTGCGCCACTTTGTGAGGACTAACGGGAAGGAGCCTGGGCTGCTGGAGCCCACTCCATATGGATTCATGGCCTAATGGACACAAAGGAAATAAAGGACCTGGACTGCAAAGTGTTTTCCTTAGGTTGAAGTGTGGCGTCTTCTCCCTGAAAGAAAATGTTAAAGCAAATTTTCATTGTCTTTGCTGCTCAGATTTTACTAATTGTTCTTCTAAATGATATTACTTAGTGTGCAGAAAATATACTCTTGATTAGAAAGTAGTCAAATATTTACAAAATGTGTACACTAGTTCTGAATCTCCAGGGGGAAAGCTGAGAGAAATTAGTTTGTGGCCAGGCACGGTGGTGCAGCTCTAAATTCTAGCTCCTGGAGGCCGAGGCAGGAGGCTCTAGGCCGGCAGGACTTGCACAGTAGCATGTGAGTATCCCAAGGTGGAATATCAGAGAGTGCGTGCCTGGGGTGGTTCCCGCTTCAAACATTGTCTAAATTCTCCAGAGCGGGCAAACAAAACCAAGCCAAGGACAGGGCTGGCCACAGACATTTTGTAGTACTTGCTGAAGAAGCATTGATTGTTTTCCTAACCGAAAGAACAAGGACGAATTGGCATTGGGTTCACCTTTCTGGTGTTCTTTCAGGTTGGACTTGGCAGGTGCATTTAATAAATGTTACCACAGAGTGTTAAAAAAAAAAAAAAGAAGAAGAAAGACAATCACGTCTTAATCTAATGTGATAGGTTGGCTCCTGTTGCTGTAACAAACACCCCAGATGACTCAGTGTATAACAAGCTTACTATGAAGAGTCTATAATCCATGATCGGTTAGTGCCGTCGCTTTAGGCTATCCTATACACGTACATAGACACACATAAACACGCACATGCATATAAATAACTCTTTAAAAAATAAAGTCCAGGGCTGGAGAGATGGCTCAGGAGTTAAGAGCACTTGTTCTTCTAGAGAACAAGCACCCACACGGCAGCTCACAACTGTCTATAACTCCAGTTCCAAGAAATCTGATGACCTCTTCTGACTTCAAGGACACCGGCACGCACATGGTTACCAAACATACATGTAGGCAGACACTCAAACATGTATGTATCAAGCGAAATAAATAAATCTTTTAAAATTTTAACAACAACAACAACAAAAGGACCGGCATCAGTTCAGGGCCACGGGAAAGGAGCAAAGTATTGTTTCTATGGAAACAATTACAAAAAACAGAGGGTAGGAGCTGCTAGGCCAAAATACAAAAATAAGTATTTCAACGGAGAGTCAGAAATCGTAAGAAAAGAAAACAATAGAAATTTCTGTCCTTGAGTCCATTTATGTGAAGTGTTGTATTGACTTATTGGTGTAGGTTTTTAACCATGTACATTCCTGGAATTAGACCAATCTGATCATGGTAAAGGCTCTTCTTCAAATTATCCTGAATTGGGTTTGTAAGTATTTTATTGAGAAATTTGCATTTATTTTCACTAGGGTGCTTGTGGTGTATTTCAGTGAGTTAAACATCTTCACAGATTGCTGCTTGGAAGTTGCAAGAGTCCAGTCCATGTTTGGAATTCGAGCACAGTACTTGGTCCTTAACCTATGCTTCATAAAACAGATAAATCGGAACAGATAAAGCCAGAGATAAATGAAGATTTGGGGCTAGGGGTCCCAAGCCAGGTCTGAGACAAAGGGGCTCTGACTGGGGTCAAGAATGAGAACCGAAGGAAACAAGATTAAAACCAGGAGGTGCGATCCAGAGAGATTCCCCTTAAACAGGGGTATGGGCAGCCAAGACTGTAGCAGACACTGACGCTTCATCTATGGTTGGAGTGACATAGTGCAGCAACTGGTTGGTATGTTATCTCCCAGATCTTTGTTAATATGGGGGTGGAGTTTCTACCATCTGCCCAGGGCCATAGTACTCAGTCTTCAGCTTGAGTCAATGCTCCTGAAAGGCATGCCCAAACACAAATGTTCAGTTTATGATTTAGTAGATCTGTGCTGGTGCCCTTACATGAGGGGGCTTTCTTTTGAACCTTTCCGAGCTCAGTGAATTAAATCCTGAAGTCAGTCAGTGTCTGTCTCTTTATCTTAAGGACTATCAGTCCCCCTCCTACTCACAGGAGGAAAGCCAGGGTACACACGGAGAAGATACGAGCTCAGTGAATAACGTTCCAAGCAAATGTAGGAGGAAGGTAAACGGAGTGAAACCATTTGGATCGATGTTTTCGCTTCTTGGCAGGTCTAAGGGCTTCCTAGAAGTCTTTCCTGCAACCCTCGTTTTTCTTAAGAGCTGCCACAAAGCTGGAGAGTGAGAGAGAAGAAGAGGAACACAGGTCACAGGAGCTAAGAAGTGCAGTGCGGTGGGTCTGGCAAAGTCCAAGGTGGAAGAAACAAAAGTCCTGCGTTGTTGGTAGAAGTGGAGCAGTCAGTGCGTCCCCATCAGCCTTCCAGTCATGTTATCACATGGGCTGAAAGACAAGTATGGGGACCTGGCAGGAGCTTGGTAATGTGGACATACGGGACTTTAGAATTTGTCTAGAGACAAAGTTGCCACCATCACACACACAGACCACACTTGGGGTGACAGGACAACAGTATGGACCCTGGCTTGCTTTCTGACCATCTGGAGCAAAGCCACCCTGCTATTCTGGACTGTTTGCCCTCCTGACTGTTGACATAGACAAACTCAATTCTTACTTTTAACTCTCTTAATTATAGCAACTTAGTCTGTCCTTATGTGTGTGTTAGGAATATAACCATAAATATTTGAGGATGGAAGGCACGATATCATGAAAATAGAGGTAGTAACTGACAAGCAGGGGACAGAAAGTCACCCTAGACGAGAGAAATCAGAAAAGGTTTCTGTTTTAATCAGATTGCCAAAAAAAAAAATCTTTCCTGTGTGTGTGTGTGTGTGTGTGTGTGTGTGTGTGTGTGTGTGTGTTTACATAGAGAGACTTATTTTAAGAAATTGGCTCATGCAGTGTGGAGACTGGCAAGTCTAAAGTTGGGCAAGAAGGAGCTAATACCGTAGGCCTGTGGCAACATCGCACCAACAACTTCAAATTTTGCTCTGAATTTGATGAGTGTCCCTGACATTATCAAGGTGAATGTAAAGTCTTTGTATGTTAGCCACAACCTCAAAACGACTACAGCAGCATCTGGGACTCAGTGTTTGATTAAAAAGTCAAGCACTACAACCTAGCAGAGCTGACATATAGAACTAACCATCGCGGCTTCTTATAGGACGTGGTATTTAATTTAGCTTGAGGAATGGTTAAGATTGCAGTAAGCACGTGGTTTCTATCATACTGATTTTCACACACTTATTATTAGGCCATGTGTTCCTGAAGCTATAACTTTCCTCATAGATATAAACTGACTAATTTAAGTCACGGCTCCATATGGAGGAAAAGAGATAATTTAAACCCACAGTCTGGTTCAGTCAGTGGAATAAATGCTGCCATTGAGATGCTCTCTGCTCAGACTGTGAAATACTGAATGGTGCCCCAACCAGTTCCACCTGGACACTAGCATGGTCTCCACATGGACACTAGCATGGTCTCCACATGAACAGTAGCATTATCTCCACATGGACACTAGCATGGTCTCCACATGAACAGTAGTATGATTTCCACATGGACACTAACATGATCTTCACATGGACACTAGCTGATCTCCACATGGACACTAGCATGGTCTCCACATGGACACTAGCATGGTCTCCACATGGACACTAGCATGATCTTCACATGTATACTAGCATGATCTCCACATGAACACTAGCATGATCTCCACATGGACAGTAGCATGGTCTCCACATGGACACTAGCATGGTCTCCACATGGACACTAGCATGGTCTCCACATGGACACTAGCATGATCTTCACATGTATACTAGCATGATCTCCACATGAACACTAGCATGATCTCCACATGGATACTAGCATGATCTCCACATGAACAGTAGCATGATCTCCACATGAACACTAGCATGATCTCCACATGGACACTAGCATGATCTCCACATGGACACTAGCATGATCTCCACATGAACAGTAGCATGGTCTCCACATGGACACTAGCATGGTCTCCACATGAACACTAGCATGATCTCCACATGAACAGTAGCATGGTCTCCACATGGACACTAGCATGGTCTCCACATGAACACTAGCATGATCTCCACATGAATACTAGCATGATGAACACTCCACATGGACACTAGCATGATCTCCACATGAACACTAGCATGGTCTCCACATGAACACTAGCATGATTTCCACATGGACACTAGCATAATTTCCACATGGACACTAGCATGATCTTCACATGAACAGTAGCATGGTCTACACATGGACACTAGCATGGTCTCCACAGTTGCTTCTGTCACATTCTGGAAAGAACAGACTATTGACCCAGTAGAACTGTGTGCTCCTCCTCTCTCTTGCACACACACACACACACACACACACACACACACACACACACACACACTACCCCAGTTCTGTCTAGAGCTCTGTACACAGTGTTCAGTAATTTGAATGGTACAATCTCTGGGTGCAGATAAGTCACAAGGCTGATGCAATTCACAAATGCTTGTGAAATGAATGTAGGTGAAGCACAATGGCCTTAGGCAGGGCAGATATAAGTTGAGCAAAGGTACGCTTTTATCTGACAAGAGAAGGGAGGAGTTAATTTGCTTGAGACTGGTGCTGTCTCAGTGTCTATAAGTAGGCAACTACATGGAAAGATCCCACCAGATGGCTCTCCTGTCTGCCTTAGAGTCTCCACCATCTGCTAAATCTATCAGCACTGGAGACACATTTCCTTCCTTTAAGCCTGGTAATTTAAAAAATATTTTAGACTTTCTGAGGAAAAAAGTTTTGCTATAAGAAAGATGACAGGAATCAGAAGATAGAGAGATAGAAGGAATGCCATTGGAATACAGTTGGCCGTAGCCAGGGGATAGAAGGATTTGGATTACAGTTGGCGCCAAAGACGATCTCTGCTATGCTTGCTACTGTTAAACTGCTATTAGTTTAGGCCCTGGCTGCAAAACTCAGGTCCAGTTCATTGTGGAATATCTTAGTTCCTTTTTTTTTTTCTAAGACAAAATGTAGAATATAATATACATCAGATCCAGTCCCTGAAGGAAAGTTTGTCTGAAAGGCTGGTAGGATGGCTCAAAAGATAAGGCACGCCCCAGGACCACCTCAGGCTGTTTCCTGACCACCACACTGTGTGCCATGATGTATGTATGCATGCTCACTAAACAGAAATGCAGAACTTTTCTTTTCAAAAAACATTTTCATTTGAGACTGTGCCCCTTACAAGAGTCATTACAGCCCACCATTTCCCTCTGCAACTCCAACCCTGTAAGTAGACAAAATGAAACAATCATTAATCAGATAATCAAGAAACAGCCAGTATAGTATGTCAATATCCCACAGAAAGGTCTAAAACAAGACAGACTTTACATACAGCTGCTCTGGCATTCTTTCTTGAAGCAATTCTTTGGGAAGTGGTTCAAGAAAGAAGCCCAGAGAGAGCCTAGCAGTGTCCTCAGTGAAGGTGGAGATCAAAGCTAAGACAGAGATTCACAAAGATCAGAAGCCTGCACAGCTGTGACTTTGACCGACCAATCTGAGGCTGAATGATGAGCCGTGGAAGGACAACTGCTTACACGGTACAAGCTGAGTACTGACCAAAACTCACATAGGGCTCACACGCTATCCGAGCCTTACTACCCAGAATGCCTTGCTACATAGCTGAGGAATTCATTAGACTCCAGGTAACAACAGGGCTAAATTATACTTACATATATCTATTCTAGATATGCCTTAAAAAAAGAGAGAGAGAGAAAGCCTAGAAAAGATTAAGATAATCTGCAATTTTGACAGAACAAAGTAAAACAATTGTTGAAATAATATTTTACAGTAATTTGGCCCTTAGTAGTGTGAACATCAAACACACACACACACACACACACACACACACACACACACACACACACACAAGAATTACAGTAATCTACATGCAAAGCCACACAAAAGTGTGTCCCATAGGTTTCTGTTCATCAGTTTTTTTGGGGAAGTCATGGAGACAGGAAGCTGAGAGAGCAGGACGCTTTGCATCTGTAGTCAATGAACAGTCTCTGTGCTCAACATGTGCTCTCTTCTTCATTCAGCCCAGAGCTCAGCCCATTAAATGGCGCTGCACACAATCAGAAAGGATCTTCCACTTAAAGAAAATATTTCTCACGAGAACGCCCCACCCCCGACCCCCATGTACGTGTGCACATGCCCCCATGCGCTCTCCCCTCCCCCAGGTGAGACCTGAGGCTGCTGGCCTTTCTCCTTTAAGTTGCTCTGTCAGAATTTTATCACAGCGACAGAAGTTGGCCCTGAGCAGGGAGACATTGTTGTGATAAATCTGAGCCTATGCCTCTGGAACCGTTTTGTTAGGAAGAATGTGGAAGAGAGCCTTGGGCTAGTAATGCCATTGAATACTATAAACAGAGATTAGTGAACCAAGAGAAGGATGCTGAGGAAAACGCAGGTAGTGGAGACCTCCTTCACGACGTTTCTGGGGGCGGCAGGGGTGCTAGGGAACTGTGTTAGGGGCTGTTTGTGATATGTGGGCCAAAAATTCTGGCTTCGTTCTACCTGCATCCTGGGAACTTGAATGTTGAGATAACAAATCAGTTTATTTGCGAGGGAAACGTGTGTGGGCAAGCTCAAAAATTGGCCCAAGAAAGCACAAACAACAAAGCGACTGTGACTACTTAAAGCAACCAGTCCTAAAGAAGGCAGGTGTACTTCCCTGGGCCAACAGAGAAGCATTCTCTCACGGTTAGGGTTAGCACGCAGAAGCTAACGCGGCTGTGATCCAAGAGGGCCGGCCCCATCTAGAGCTGGCAACAGAATAGGCAGTACTGGTTCTGAGGGCATGACAGGTTCCCCCGCTGAGGGAGAGAGCAGATGAGGCTAGGCGGGGGTGGCGGGGTAAGAATCTCTGAGCAGAGGTCCTGAGAGGCCATTGTAAAGCTGCGATAGTGAAGCCTGAGTTGCAATGGAGAGCCCATTATACGAAGATGCCAAGACTGTAGGATATGTGCCAAGGAGAGCAAAGACATAGAGCTGAGGCAACTCAGGAGGGAATCTGTGTGTGCTGAAGGCAGCAGGGCTAGAAGGGCGAGGCTATCTGAGCCTTTTGGAGTCCAATTGATTACAAGGCCCCTGTGCCGGCGTGGACCTGCAGGTGTCAGGTTCGCCCGAGACCTGCCCACCTACAATGGGTTGGACCCTTCTGCATCAATCACTAATTAAGAAAATGCCCTCTAGGCTTGTCTGCCTTTTCCACGATCTTTGGGAGGAATTTCTCAACTGAGGTTTCCTCCTCTCAGATAACTACGGCTTGTGTCAAATTATCATAAAACTAGCCAACACAGCTGACCCCTTGTCAACTTCACACCTGAACACAGCTCTGTTAAACCACAACCTTTTCTTTCTTGTTTATCCCCAAGATCACACATTAATACAAACACCACAATAGAACTTTATAAACTTCGAGTCCCACAGCCTTACAGATTTAAGTACTTTAAATGTCTCGTTAAAAATGTCGGGCTGGAGAGATGGCTCAGTGGTTGAGAGCACTGACTGCTCTTCCAGAGGTCCTGAATTCAAATCCACAGCAACCACATGGTGGCTCACAACCATCTGTAATGGGATCTGATGCCCTTTTCTGGTGTGTCTGAAGACAGCTACAGTGTACTTATATATAATAAATAAATAAATCTTTAAAAAAAAAAGATATCCAATGTCTTTAAAAAACAAAACAAAACAAAAACCAAAGCTCTATAAAACTCCAAAATCTCTTTTCTAAAAGTTTAATGTCTACTAATTGGCCTATGGGCCAATCATTTTTGTTTTGGTTTGTTTTGTGTGTGTGTGTGTGTATGTGTGTGTGTGTGTGTGTGTGTGTTTTGTTTGCTTGCTTTGTTGTTATGTTTTTAAGATGAGGAAAGGACATGAAAGTGGAAAGGAAGGATAGAAGGTGTACTAGAAAGGGTATGTGGGAGTGGGGAGGAGTAGGGAAGGGTGAGGAGGAGAGGGGAGCAGTGGGAAGCAGACGGTGGGTAGGATCAAATTCATTGTACATATGTGTAAAATTGTCAGGAATGAAAGTTTTTTAAAAACAAGAAATATTTTTAATTTAATATATTTAAAAAAGATCTCAACCATGAGCTGTCAAATAAAAAAGAAATTAAATATTTTCTTTACTTACCCAAGGCACAGTCATACTAGGAGCACAGCAAAACCAACAGTGTGAACAACTCAATATCCCAGCGTCTGGGATTCACTCACCAGCCTGACACCACGAGGCTTGGTTCAGTTCTCCAGCTCTGCCCTCTGCAGCACACACAGCTTTCCTTCCAGGCTCTGACTGGCCCCACTCACTGCTGCTGCTGTTCTTGGTGGTCATCCCAGGACCTGGCATCTCCAAAACGGGGGCTGCACTGCTGTGGCTGGGATGCTCGTTTCACTAACAGCCCCTCAGGAACTCTCTTCAGGTGCCAAGTCTCAACTTCTTTGCATGACCCCTTCAGTTCTAGGACTTCACCTGCTATTGAGGCTGCACCTTCTCCAATAGCTCTTCCGGCTTCTCGCAGTGCCAAGCCCCGGCTGCTCTCATGACTCCATCAAACCTTCAAACCCAGTACCACCTGGACAGCACCAGTTCAGCTGCCAGCGCTGGCCACCTCTGGAGCACAGCTTGCAATTGCTGACTCTGAGGAAACACTTCCCAGAAACTTTCACCTCAGTGATCGATCCTGGTTTCTTTTTTTTTTTTTTTTTTTTTTTTACTCGTTACTTTCTCAGCTCCACCTGACCAGCATCGAGTATCCCAGCAAGGCAAAGGTTTCACTTCAGTGGTTCAAGTCTCTTGTTAATTATGCTGACTTCGGCCCCAGCTGAAATCTGAATTAAGTGGACTCTTAATTCAAAATAGCAGATAGGCGACAGCCCTGATAGTCCTTCAGTAAACCCGTCTTCCATCTGGAACGTCACAAGCCAGGCCTCCATCATCTGTGTTTCTCTCAACATTCTTTTCTTCAAGCTCCCACAGAGCATCTCACCAGCTTCGAATGCTCAATGGTTTCCAAAGTCCTCCAAAATACACGGTCAGGATGTCACAGCAACAGATCACAGTTTCTGTCTAGTTAGGGTTTCTATCGCTGTGATGAGACACGGTGATCAAAAGCAGCTTGGGAGGAAAGGGTTTGTTCAGCTTACACTTCCACATCATCTCGTTCTTCATCAAGGAAGTCAGGGCAGGAGCGCAAACCAAACAGGAACCTGAAGGCTGATGCAGAGACCACGGAGGGTGCAGCTTTCTGGCTTGCTCAGTCTGCTTTCTTATAGAACCTGAGACCACTCGCCCAGGGGTATGCACACCCACAATGGACTGGGCCCTCCTATATCGATCACTAACTAGGAAAATGCCCCCATGGGCTTGCTTGCAGCCTGATCTGGTGGAAGCATTTGTTTTCAACTGAGGCTCCCTACTCTCCAATGATTCTAGCTTGTGTCAATGTGACGTAAAACCAGTCAGCATAGTGATGGAGGCCTAAATCCAAACAAGTTAGGAAACAAAAATTGTAACATTTTATGTTATTTTTTTATTCCATAGTTTTCCCACATCATTCCTAGTTTTATATACATTTGTGTATAGGTTATCTGTTACGTAACGAGTTTCAAGAAAATTCACATCTTTATATCTTGGGAGTTTTTGTTTGGTGTGGTGTGGTGTGGTGTGTGTGTGTGTGTGTGTGTGTGTGTGTGTGTGTGTGTGTGTGTCTGTGTGTAGCACAGTATGGTTTCAAACTCACTATGTAGCTGAGGATGGTCTTGAACTCCTGATGTTCTATCTCAATTTCCTGAGAGCTGCACAACCATACCTGGCTATTTTAGGGTTTCTCTGAGCTTGTGTCTGTGGGTTCTTTGAGTGAAGTTTAACAGGTCCTTCTGCTTCCGGATAAGGCAGCAATCCAAGTGTCATCTGGGCAGGTCTCATCTGATTTGCTTCTGAGCTCACTCAGGTGATTGCTGGAAGGGTCTGCCTGTCTGTAGACAATTCAAACCAAACATCCGATCTTTTTGAGCTATTGTGTTCTTGCCATACAGCCTTTCTAAGAGGAATCTCCTAACCTGAAAGTCAGCAAGAGTTCAGAGACAGAGCCAGTCAGCAGAAATGCTCTCAAGGCAAAACTCTCCGTGACTGGAGACTAATTGTGTATGTCTTCCACAGTGAATATTCTTTATATCTGTCTGCCTCACATCTCATTAGACTGTAAGCTCTTTGAAGGCTATAACTACACTGATTTTCATGACTATTTCCCTAGCATCTATTATAGTATAAGGTTAAGAAGTGAGAATTCAATGTGTTTGTAAAAGTAGTGACAGAATGAAGTATTTACTGTCTATATACTAAAGGAGAGAGCTCTCAAAAGCAGAAAGATGACTAACATTTTTTTAAAGTATTCAATATCCTTGGCCATTAGGGAAATATAGATTAAAGCTACTTTAAGATTCCATTTCACTCATGTCAGAAGGAAGAGAGGAAGCCCTAATTCATTTTTAGTGAGTGTGTTAAATTGAGAAGCCATTATGGAAATAAGTCTTGACATGCCTTAAAAAAAAATAAACTAAAAATAAAGCTACCATATGAGCCAGCTCTCCCACTCCCGGGCATATACCCAAAGGCCTCTCCACCATACTGCAAAGATTCTTCATGGCCATGCTCGTTGCCGTTCCACTCTCTATAGATAGGAATGGAATCGTCTAGATGTCCATCAACTGATGACTGGAAATGTGGCACACGCACGCAAATGAATGTCAGTCATTCAACTGTAAAGTAATTTAAAAAAAATACTAATAAAATTTGAAGAAAAGGAAATATTATAGTGAGAGTTATCAGGGCCAGAAAAACATATACCACATGTTCTCTCTCGTGTGTGGATCACTGGGATTTTAGCTTTATGTGTTTACCCTGGAATGTCTACAGAGGCAGGAAGCTGTAAAGAGGCCATGCAGAAGGAGGAAAAGACCTGAATTTAAAATCCAGCTCTGTCACCCAGCGGATTTGCCTTAGGCAAACCTCTCTTTAGCTCGTTCATTTTAAAAATGAAGTTTACACTACATGAGGCTTTTTAAAAACCGACTGAGGGGCTCGGCGGTTAGGAGCACCGACTGTTCTTCCAGAGGTCATGAGTTCAAATCCCAGCAACCACACCGTGGCTCACGACCATCTGTAGTGGGATCTGATGCTCTCTTCTGGTGTGTCTGAAGACAGCTACAGTGTACTTATATATAATACATAAATAAATCTTTTTTAAAAAAAGATTGAATAGTAGTACTTTACTCTCAGTGTGTGTATGTCTGAGTGTGTGTATGAGTGGGTGTACTGTGTGAATTTATGTGCATGTGTATGCACGTATATGTGTGTACTTGTGTGAGTGTATTTGTGTATGTGTATGCATGTGTTTGAGTATGATAGTGAGCACAGTGTAAGTGAGGGAGTGAATGTGTGCGTGCGTGTGTGTGTGTGTGTGTGTGTGTGTGTGTGTGTGTGTAAAAAGCTTGCTGTTTATATAAGGGTTCTCTGGCATAACTTTTTATCCTCCCAGGAAGACAGAGGGAACTAGCATATACACAAATGCCTCCAGAAGTAAGAGGCAAACAGCTCCAGCAAGGTGTTGAAATCTCTCCAGAGCAGTATGTATGTGTCTAACTTTGTAAGCATGTTATCATCAACCGTCCGTTAACCCAAAAAGCTGGTGCTTTTTGTTCCGAGAGCACAGACAATGCAGAGACATGGAGACATTCTCAGGGGTGTTTTATCTTGTGAATTACTTAGTTTCAGTAATTCCCCCAAAAGTTGTTGAGAGGACAGTCTTGCTGGCCACCAGACATCCCAAGATGAACAGCTCCTCTGACTAGACCATCAGACATGCTTCCAGTTGGTCTTTTTTTTCCCTTACAGTTCAGCTCAGCAACCTATTGGCTGCTTTCTGGAGCTTTTCTCATTCATAGAATACTACAGACAAGAGAATCTGCAAATAAAGATGCAAGTGGTCAATGGCTGGGCAGGGCAGACAGAGGCAGGACTTAGGGTTCTCAGACTTGGGACCAAGAGAGGAAGAAGAGACCAGCCATGCCAGAGAGGTCGGGGAGAGGAGTGCGGGATGGAGAGGCATGGCCGCCTTGTGAAGGAGCCAGGAGAATATGGCCCAGAATGCAGCACAATTGACCAGCCCTCTGGGTCCAGGGCAGCTGAGATAGAACACAGAATTTAGTAACTCAGTGCTAACTCAGGATTATTGGTGGGAGGTGGATTAACTGCACAGAGGTTAGGAAGTAGCCCAGGGATTGTGCTTTGAAGGCATATCAAAATATAAAGGCTGTGTGTGTGTCTTTAAATATTTTGAAGATGAGATTTATAAGACTTAATAACTGAACATAGTTGGTGACTACTCTACCATAGGGAGGTAGAGTGCTAACTGACTTAGGTATCTAAGTCGCAGGCTGTGTGACATTCACAGGAAGGTATAGAGTACCTACAAGTTGGAATGTAAGGAATTTACTTCTATTTTAGGTATCCTATGGGCCACATGTAGGGCAGGCCCATACATATACAGTCACCCAATTAGATAAGATGGATGAAGCAAAGAAGTGCAGGCCGACAGGAACTGGATGTAGATCTCTCCTGATTGACACAGCCAGAATACAGCAAACACATAGGCAATTGCGAGTAGCAAACCACTGAACTGAGAATGGGACCCCCATTGAAGTAATCAGAGAAAGGACTGAAAGAGCTGAAGGGGCTTGAGACCCCATATAAACAACAATGCCAACCAACCAGAGCTTCCAGGGACTAAGCCACTACCCAAAGACTATACATGGACTGACCCTGGACTCTGATCTCATAGGTAGCAATGAATAGTCTAGTAAGAGCACCAGTGGAAGGGGAAGCCCTTGGTCCTGCCAAGACTGAACCCCCAGTGAACATGATTGTTGGGAGGAGGGTGGTAATGGGGGGAGGATGGGGAGGGGAACACCAATATAGAAGATAGAAGGGGAGGGGAGGGGTTAGGGGGATGTTGGCCCAGAAACTGGGAAAGGGAATAACAATCAAAATGTAAATAAGAAATACTCAAGTTAATAAAGATAAAAAAAATTGAAATTGGGTATCGTATTTGCGACTCTTGTACAGTTGTGGAGAAACTAGAAGTAGAATTGTAAAATTTGATAAGATGTAGACTTCATACATCTGTAGTGCGTTTCTCCATTCTTTTCATTTGATTCTCTCTCTCTCTCTCTCTCTCTCTCTCTCTCTCTCTCTCTCTGTGTGTGTGTGTGTGTGTGTGTGTGTGTGTGTGTGTGTGTGTGTGTGTGTGTGTGTGGCGTGCGTTTCATGTACCATGGCTCATGTGTCAAAGGGTAACTGAAGAGATTTGGTTCTCTCCTTCTGTCATGAATCCCATGGGTCAAACCCAGGTTGTGAGGCTTAGCAGCAATTGCCTCTACCCAGTTAACCACCTCACTTGCTCCTGTTTGTCCATTTTTAACATTCAAACGTCCATTTGAATGTTTCCTCCTTCTTTAGGAATGTGGTAGTGAATTTTCCTGCCATATGTCCCCACACAGGAAAAAGACCTTTACCAGGATGCGCGATGGTGTAAACAAGACTTTTATGATCTCGACAATGTTATTTCCCACGCGCAAAGCCAAGACATTAGAAATTATAATTTAAATTCAACAACTGGTTTGGGGCTGACATCTGTGGGGTCGCCATTAAGTGATTGCTCTTCTAAGAGATTCAGAGTTGAGATATTGACACTGAAGCATCTCTGTTCCAAAACACGGGCATAATTTTAGATTCTGAAAGCCTTCGCACACATTCTCCTTGGATGTTAATGCAATTCAAATGAATGCTAGAATGCTTCAGACATCCTTGCAGATGAAATGGCTTTTGAAAACAAAACCTCTCCTCTGCCTGGAGACACCTTTCTAATAACCGCAAGTTCGAACAGTCTCTGAGCTGTTCAGTGGGAAGGAAGTCAGGTTTTAGGTGCCTGCTGTGTATCTTCAGTGCACTTTGCTGGGGACAGTTGCATATTTCTGAAATAGAGACTTTCTAACAGAAGTGGGTTCTTCTGTAGGTTTTAGAACACCAGTGTAAGCTTAAATTTTTTCAAAACCTACTTTTAATAAGGGCTCTTAAATGCTGTAACCTCCCTTCTAGCCCGCCGCCCATCTGAGGCAGTGGAAATGAAAGGTTATGAGGACACCAGGGAAGTGGACCTGTTTAGAACTTGTCCTTTGGAGCAAATCGTATCTGCATTGTCAGGAAATCAGCAGTTCAGTTCACAGGTCTGTAGCAGCGGCTTAATCCACTTGTAAACACTTCACAAATATATCAGCAGTTCAGTTCAGCAGTGACAAGAGAGTAAACACGAACAAGCTGTGGTGTCATGACCCAGCAGAAATAGCCAGGCCCAGACAAATGAGCATGAGTCAGCAGGAGTGACTATGCCAGACGTTCTCTGCCATGCCTCTCTCTCAACAAAGTGAAGATCAGTAAGGACTCGAGACCAAGAAGTGTTGCAAAGCTAGCTATGCAAGCCCCTGTCACTGTCCATTGAATCCTATTTATACGTCCTCTAAACATCATGTGCCCTCCACGGGTCTTGCCTCAGCATGTGAGATTATCTTAGCCAAACTCTACGTGAGTCTGTATCAGCTGACATTATTCTGCCCATCGGCCAGAGTCCTTAGTAACCTCATGAGTTTCTCTATGGAGTCACAAGAAACGGAGGTCATCAACGCAATGTAAGGCGAACCAATCAATGCATGCCTGTCGTTAGTGAAGAATCCTTCATCGCGTGTCCTTTCACGTACTTACTTTAGCAAAACATCCTTTTTCACCTGCGTCTGCTTCAACAAAACATTCTTTCACGTGCTCTGCCTTATCGGAACACCCTCTCATTTGTGTCCACTTCAGGAAAACTCTCTGACATAACCGACTTTCCGAAGAAATCAGAAGTTCCCACTCCACGCCAGTTTGAAAGATAGGCTTTCTTCTCAAATTTCTCTACGGTTTTGGTGAATCCACGTCTCACGTGATCCCACAGGAAAATGTTTCTTACTCTAGTGATCAGGCTGGAAACAGACTGACATGTGCCCTGACTCTCTCCAGAGTCTACTCATCTTGCTGCAGCCAAAGCTTGCTCATACCAGGCAGTTTTATTTTCTGCTCTGCCCTAGAGCTTTCGTCTGCTCATCACTATGAGACCACACTAAGTACACTGAACTGTACCACTAATCCTGCACCACACAAATACAACCATCCATTCTAAGTTCCACAGGCATTCTCTGCTGGAGAATTAAGGAAGTCGGCACTAAAATATCCCTAGACTTCCTACCTGTCCACAAATCCACAAAAAGAGGCCTAGACAGGCATAGTGTAAACACTTCTTGTAAAAGTCTTAGGATGTTCATCTTATGATGAGATGCAACACTGGAAACATTCATAAATGTTTATTTAAATTTTGGGCCTCTCCACTTTAGTAGTGCAAATAGAGGTAGGTGCACACATATGTTAAACGTAATGAAACATAAACTTTGAACAAGTGCAGTTTCTGTGGAGTGAACATCAAGAAAGTTGTGGAGAAAATGTATGGGATCCCTCTAGTGATGCTGGCCAATTTAAGCTAGTTATTGAAAGGACAGTTTTCAGCTTTATATAGACACACACACACACACACACACACACACACACACACTCAACCCAAGATCGCTAAAAACAATCCTGAATAAAAAAAAAAAAACAAAACAAAACAAACAAACCTTCTGGAGGTATTGCTATTCCCATCCTCAAATTGAACTATAGAGTTAATAGTAATAAAACAGCATGGTATTGACATAAAGATAGACACATTGATCGATGAAATTGAATTGAAGACCAAGACATAAATCCACACACCTATAAACACTTTTAATAAAGGCAAGAAATACACAGTGGATAAAAGGCAGCATCTTCAACAGTGCTGGTCTAGTGGCTGTCTGCAGGTAGAAGAATGCAAATAGGTCCATACTTATCACCTGTATAAAATCAACTCCAAATGGATTTACAAGCATCAACATTAAATCAGATGTGCAGAACCTGATAGAACTGACAGTGGGGAATAGCCTTCAACTCAATCAGCAGAGGAGACAACTTCCTGAACAGAACACCAATAGCACAGACACTATAATCAACAATTAATAAGTGGGACCTCATGAAACCGAACAGTTCCTACAAGGCAAAAGACACCATCATTCAGACAGAGCTGCAGCCTGCAGAATGGGGAAAGATTTTCACCAACTCTACGTCTGACAGTGGGCTAATATCCAAAATATATTAAGAACTCAAGAAACTAGACATCAACAAACCAAATAAATTTAAATTAAATTTAAATTTAAATTTAAAAATGGAGCACAGATCTAAACTGAAATTCTTCTAAAAAGGAAACTCAGATAGCTGAGGAACACTTAAAGAAATGTTCGATCTCCTTAGCTACCAGAGAAATGCAAATCAAAACCACCGTGAGTTTCTATCTCAAACCTGTCAGTTTCAATATTCTGGCTTCCATGGGATGCTTGAGCAACAAAGAGAGAGACACTGCCAGGTGAGATAAGCTTCAAGCCGCTGGGAAATCAGTCTCTGAAGGACTGAACCCAGAAGTGCTTCTCACTGTTACACAAAAGACACATCTAATAGTAAGTCAAAGTCTTGTATATCAAAACCTCTGATCTAGGGGTTGTTTTGAAGGCACCATCA
This sequence comes from Rattus rattus, assembly GCF_011064425.1. Lineage (NCBI taxonomy): Eukaryota > Metazoa > Chordata > Mammalia > Rodentia > Muridae > Rattus > Rattus rattus. The sequence continues at coordinate 89,639,150 of NC_046164.1, read as the reverse complement.
CCTAAGCAATTCTCAGCCATAGGAAACGTCCTGGTTTACCCATTATATCTCAGGACTAAGTTATATAAAGACTCCTTCAAAAGAACAATCACAAAATTTCAGACAACAATCAGTGTCAAAAGGCTACTTCAAAGCCCACGTGCCATCACTATGGAATTCATGCCAGATAGAAGGGTTGTGCTAAAATTCTGCTACATGTCAGGATAGCTAAGATCAATAAAACAAGTAACAGCTCATGCTGGTGAGGAAGTGGAGCAAGGGGAGCACTCCTCCATTGCTGTTGGGAGAGCAAACTTGTACAGCCACTATAGATATCAATATGGCTTGTCTTCAGAAAGTTGGGAATTTATCTAGTGGATTATGGAGATCCACCAACAGTCCCTAATCCCTATATCCTCTTGAGTGCTGTTTCTCCTGAGCACCAATGATATACTGGGCTGGGTTTAAAGGATGCTTCCTTCAGCTGACCCTTGGCACCCAAGAGTCAAGGCCTCTCTGCCTTCAAATGGCATGATCCAGAGCATAGGAATAGCAGACAGCTGACTTGGACCTGTCTGCCCCAAGGATTTAAAATTTTGCCTACCATCTTTGATGAGGCCCTCCATGAAGACCTGAATGGGTACAGAACCCATCATCCTAACCTGACTCTTTTGCAGTATGTGGATGATCTCCTGGTGATGACCAAACAAGGATGCCTGAAGGGAACCCAGGACCTCTTGGAGGCCTTGGGGAATTTGGGCTTCCCGGCCTCTTCTAAGAAAGCCCAACTCTGTCAACCACAGGTGACATATCTAGGGTACATATTAGAGAAAGATCAGAGATGGTTCTCTGAGGCCAAGAAGGAAACTGTCCTGGGCCTTTCAACACCCAAGACTCCCCATCAGGTAAGGGGATTCTTGGGATCTGCCAGATTCTGCAGAATTTGGATACCAGGCCTTGCAGAAATAGCTAAGCTACTATATGTAGCCACCAGAGGGCCTCCTGAAAGCTTTGTCTAGACAGAGGGACACCAGAAAGTCTTCAATGCCTTAAAGAAGGCCTTAATTTCTGCACCAGCCTTAGGTTTGGCAGATGTGACTAAGCCCTTTCCTCTGTTTGTGGATGAGAGATCTGAGATATCAAAAGGGGTATTGACTCAGACTCAGGCCATGGCAATGGCTAGTGGCCCACTTGTCAAAGAAATTAGACCCAATTGCCAGAGCCTGGCCACCCTGTTTGCACATCATCGCAGCCACAGCCCTCCTGTCACTGGGCCAAAGCCTGACCATCATCACAGCCTCGAGCTATCAAAGGGATATTCAAACAGCCCCCCTAACTCCTATTGATGGCTCACCAATACCAGAGTGACTCATTTCAGTCTCTCCTCTTAAATCTCCCTAGGATAACCTTTCAGACACCAACTGCCCTAAGCCCATCTACCCTGTGGCCTGACCTCAGCTACCTCAATGAGCAACTGCAATTGCTCAGACATTTTGGCTCACATGTATGAAACCAGACCAAATCTTCAGGCAGCCTCGTTCAGGATGGACAGAGGTATGCTGGGGCAGCAGACGTCTCAAACACTGAGACCACATGTCAGAGCCACTCCAAGCTATACACACCTTTGCCACCACTCAGTTCCATGGGTATTTATAGGGAGAGAGGCCTTCTGACAGCAGAAGAAAAGACTATCAAAAATAAAGAGGAAGTCCTCTCCCTGCTGAGGGCTTTATGGAGGCCTACAAAGCTGGCCATCATCCACTGCTTGGGACACTAGAGGGAAGGACTCAGTTTCAGAAGGTGACAATAGGGCGATGAAGCAGTCTGACATGCTGCCCTAGAAATCAGACCTCTCTTGCCCCTGACTTTCCTGGATCCGAGGGATCCTACACTCCCTAACCACCCTAAGGATTCAAAAGGTGACGTAACCTGGACTAGGAACGTGCCCATGTCTCAATGTAATAAAAAGATGGTTGAGAACAGCAGATTGCAAGCCCGTTGTGTCAGAAGAAATGCGACTACACATTCTTTGGAAGACCAACTGCTCCTCCCACATGGGTGTCCAGAGAATGCAGAGTTTGATGTCAGGATTAGAGACGCCAAGTTGAAGATAGCTGAGATTGTCAAGAACTGAAAGGCCTGCCAGCTAACTAATACAGTGGCTAATGAAAAGAACCCTAGTAATAGGCTCAGAGGCACAAACCCCAGCATCTACTTCACAGAGATATATAAATATTTGCTGGTATTTATAGACACCTTTTCAAGGTGGACTGAGACTTTCCTCACCAAGCATGAAACCGCGTCCACAGTGACAAAAAGCTCTTAGAGGACATACTGCCAAGGTATGGGTTTCCTCAGATGATAGGGTCAGACAATGAACCAGCTTTTTTTTTGTCCCAGGTAAGTTAGAGACCAGCCTGTATTCTGGAGATTAATTGGAAACTTTATTGTGCATATAGATACCAGAGTTCAAGACAGAAGGAGAGGATGAACAAGACCCTAAAAACGACCTTAACTAAGTTGGCCTTAGAGACTGGCGATGACTGAAATACTCCCCTTCCCCTTTGCTCTTTGCTGGGAAGAAACGCCCCTTACCAGATGGGACTCATTCTCTTTGAAATCATGTTCAAGATACCAACCCCCCACTGTTCTTAACATACAAGCAAAGGTCATTGCTGAGTTCAAGAATCGCCAGTTGCCAGATGATCTTGAAGGTATCCAATGGACTCATAAACATGTTTGGTCTAAACTTCATGTTTTTTATGAAACAGGTTCCCCCGCTAGCCAGGGGTCACTACAGCCTCATTAAAAGGTCCCTACGTTATCATCTTGACCACACCAACTGCAGTGAAGTTCGATGGGATTGAATAACCCTTTGCGGCTGAAGACAGACGACCCTTACCAGCAGGAGGAAACTCAGCCTCAGGACTCTCTCCTGATTCACACTGTTGGGGTTCCTACCCAAGCCCCAGGGACACCACGAGGACTGGATGATATCAACCCTGACTCCCTCTAGAATGTGGAGGGGTCCTTTTAGGTCACCAATGCATCCAGGCCTAAATTAACTGAGTCATACTGGTTATGTCACGAGTCTCTAGGCTTCATGGAATAGATAGTACAAAACAGAAGAGCCTAGACTTGCCTCTATAAATGCATACTTGAAACTAGGCTTGGGACTCCACCTTCCTGTCCTGCTATGTCAGGATTGGCAGGGAGCCCAAGCTCAGACTTGTAATAAGGAGACCCTAGTGAGATTACAACAGAATCAGCTCTTTGGTGATCTTTTGGGGCTCATGAATGCTCCCTGGCACAACAGAGGGTACCTTATTTTGGGTTTCCATGGATGTGAAGAAGCACTATGACCAACGCAACCTTTATAAAGGACATTTCATTGGAGTTGACTTACAGGTTCAGAGGTTCAGTCCATTATCACCATGGCAGGAAGCATGGCAGCATCCAGGCAGAGAAGGTGCTGGAAGAGCTGAGAGTTCTATGTCTTATGCCGAAAGGAACCAGGAGAAGACATGGTGTCCTGCAGTGACACACTTCCTCCAACAAGGCCATGCTTACTCCAACAAGGCCACACTTTCTAATAGTGCCACTCCCTGGGCCAAGCATATGTAAATCACTACAGAGTGGGAGGGGAAGGAAGGTTGAGGGAGGAAATGTGGGAAGAGACACCTGAAATTAAGGAGCATTTGAGGGATGGTATGGAAACCTAGTGCAGTGGAAACTTCCTAAAATATATGAAGGTGACCCTAATGAGATCTCCTAATAACAGGAGAGACAGAGTCCCGACTGGCCAACTCTTCTCACCAAACAAGGCTTCCAGTACCGAGACTGGGGTGCATTCAATTGAGTTGTTGACCAAGGAGGGTCTCATGGAAATCTCTAGACAACCCAGGCTGCTACCAAGACAATGGGTTGCTCTCTAAAACTGACAGGGGTGAGTAGGGGTGGGTGTTGGTCATCAGGGCAGGTGCTAGGCTGTCTGGAAGCGCTGAGACACAGCTCCTGGGGTGGGCAAGCACTGTCTGAGATGTGGGAAAGCCTGAGCTGATTGGGTCGGGGTTGGGGTGTGGGGGGATGACAAGGCTGGGGCTGTGGGGTTCTCAGGGGTGTGGGGACTCTTGGACATCCAGGCAACACTGGGAGTCTCTGAAGAACAGAGAAGGGAGTTGGGGGCCCTAGGGCCAGGGGACAAGGGAGCTCTGGCTTGTCTCGAAAAGTGATTGTCCTTAGCTTGGCAGATTCTCATGGTGGATCTTGACAAAATAGACAGTCCATGGTTCCAAGCAGTATTAACCAATGATGGCAGAAAATGGGTGCATAATGTACCATACCTAATTTCTCAGGTGGGCCTGAGATTAAATATCCTTTGCAGGGAGGAGTGTCTGGGAAGGGAAGCTTATTGACTGAGACCTCCAGGCCTCTAGGCACCTCATTAGCATGGAGAACTCAGTTTTGGGCCAATGTGACCGTAGGGCACATCTTTTTTTTTTATGTGAGCATGGCATGTGTTCCAAGTCTGGCAGGGATCGGGGAGTCACCTAAGCCTCAGGTGTGTGCCCACTGAGTCTCCAGTCTCTATCTTCTCTACCTTATTAAACTTCCTGGCATGGTTTTTCGTCCCACAGGGTTTACACCCACACAACTCATTGAACATAGAGAAGCTGAGCTGTTGCCTACATGGAGCCGTCACCCCTACGCTCCAGTCTTTAGTGTGGGAAGGAGTCTTCAGGCTACCAAACCAACCCACCTGCTAAACCTTGGACCTACAACCTGTCCTGCCTGCAAGGTATATTAAGGCAATGGTGGCTCCGAATGCGGGAGTAACCAACCAACGTCTGATGTGAGGTAAGGCCCGCGCCATGAGATGGAACCCATGCCAGACACTGTTTGAGTGACCCAGAAATCTGAAAGGATGAGGAACAGTGTGTGTGTGTGAGTGTGCGTGAGTGTGTGTGTGTGTGTGTGTGTGTGTGTGTGTGTGTGTGTGTGCGCGCGCGCGCGAGTGTATGTGTGCACGAGTGTGTGTGTGGGGTGGGGGAGTTCCCTTAGACAGGCTGCGGTCACACCCACATCTGAATAGAAGAAGGCAGTGCTTATAATAAGGGTGAGGACAGGTGAGACCATTAAAGCTAGGAGTTCATCTTGGTCTAAAAGAGCTACCACAGGAAAGAAGATCAGATGGGAAGTTCTCTTTGGAATGAATGTTTGAAAGGAGAGAGGTATTGATCTATACATACACCTAAGTTTGTACACACTATAAAAGTTCATTGTGTGCTTGTGTGTGTGTGTGTGTTTCCATCCTATTGGTGGGAAGAAATACACAAACTCCTATTAGACGATTAAAATAATTCTGCAACATAGAGTACATACTCATTTCCGCACAGGATTCTTTTCTTCGTTGTTCTAAGTGAACATATTTGGTTCTTGAAGGAACTGTTTCTAGGTATTGTTTGGGCTACAGATTTCTAGCTATCCCCTTTTGGGGAGTACATGATGTTCAAAGAGCGTAACTTCAAATTAATGGGGAAAGCTTACATTAGCTGTAATACAACACTGACCAGAAGATGGCTCCAGAGAGCAACAAAACTCATTAAAGAGTGATGTACTTGTCCTGCTAGAAACCTTGTCCCTCTCTGTGGGGATCACTTTCATATTCATATTCAATTGACTAAATGATAAAGTTAACTTGCTAAATTAATTTATGTAAAATAAATACTCTGATAAAATTTAAAAAGCAAACACTTCAAGAAATTCAGTGTGCTTTTTGTTTGTTTGTTTTTTAACTATCTTTACTATTTTTTTTTACAGTTCTGTCATTATCCCCTTCCCAGTCTGCCCTCCCACAATTCCTCATCCCATTCCTTCCGCTCCCCCAACCCATGTCTCCAAAAGGATATTCCTACCCCACCCCCACCATCATCTCCACCCCCAACCCTGCCAGGCCTCCACACTCCCTGGAGCCTCAAGTCTCCAAGAGTTAGGTGTGTCTTCTCTTACTGAGAGGAGACCAGGCAATCAGTCCTCTGCTTATGTTTGTCAGGGGCCTTGGACGAGCTCCTCTATGCTGCCTGGTTGGTGGCTCAGTGTCCGAGAGATCTCAAGGGGTCCAGGTTAGTTGACACTGCTGGTCTTCCTATGAGGTCACCCTCCTCCTCAGCTTCTGCCTTTCCCTAATTCATCCACAGGGGTCCCTGACTTCAGTCCAATGGTTGGGTGTAACTTTCTGCTTCTGTCTCAGTCAGCTGCTTGTTGGGCCTCTCAGAAGACAGCCATGCTAGGCTCCTGTCTGTAAACACACCATAGCATCAGTAATAGTGTCTGGCCTTGGAGCCTCCCCATGAGCTGGGTCCCAGGTTGGACCTCCTTTCCCTCAGTCTCTTCTCTGTTTTGGTCCCTGCAGTTCTTTTAGATAGGAACAATTCTGGGTAAGAGTTTTTGGCTGTGGGATGGCAACCCCATCCCTCCACTTGATGCCCTGACTTTCTACTGGAGGTGGACTCTACAAATTCCCTCCCCCCACTGTTGGACATTTCATCTAAGTCCTTCCCTTTCAGTCCTGAGAGTCACTCACCTCCCAAGTCTTTGGTACATTCTAGAGGGCCCCCCCCCACCTCCCAAGGTTACCTGTTTCCATTCATTCTGCTGGCCCTCAGGGCTTCACTCCTGTCCCCCCTCCCAATATCTGATCATGTTCCCCCTTTCCCCTCCTCCTCCCTTCTCCTACCATTGTTCCTCACTCCCCTCCCTGAGACTTCCTCCCTGTGTCCTCATGATTGATTGCTTTCTTCTCCCTGCCAAGTGGGATTGAAGCATCCTCACCCGGGCCCTTCAGCATATTAATTCTTCTTGGATTGTATCCTGGGTATTCTGTATTTTTTTTTTTTTGGCTAATATCCACTTATTAATGAGTACATACCATGCATGTCCTTTGGGTTATCTCACTGAGGATATTTTTCTTATTTTTTATTTTTTAAAGATTTATTTATTTATTATACATAAGTACACTGTCTCTGCCTTCAGACACACCAGAAGAGGGCATCAGATCTCATTACAGATGGTTGTGAGCCACCATGTAGTTGCTGGGATTTGAACTCAGGACCTCTAGGAAGAGCAGTCAATGCTCTTAACCACTGAGCCATTTCTCCAGCCCAGGATGATATTTTCTAGTTCCATATTTATTTTGTCTATCTGTCTTTCTGTCTGTCTATCCACCTACCAATCTACCTTCCTGACTCTCTATCTCTCACTAGTGTAACACAGATAGCAATAATAAACCATGCTGAACCAATTGTCACTGTTAAGTAGCATTTATGAACAATATAAACAAGGCTTGGGAATAGTCAGCATGTAAAAGCAAATGAAGTGTACAAAATCTTTCCTAGATTGCTCTTATTTGGCTTTTAAAAATATAAAACATCAAAATATAAAATGCCATAGGCATAAAATTCATTCTGGGGGTTGGGGATTTAGCTCAGTGGTAGAGTGCTTGCCTAGCAAGCGCAAGGCCCTGAGTTCAGTCCCCAACTCCAAAAAAAAAAAAAAAAAAAAAAAAATTCATTCTGGATAACAAATCTAAGAAATATATATACTATCTTATAACTTACATTTTCACATGATATGTGATATTTTATAATCACTGATCTAGGAACGACAAATGTCATTAAGACAGTATTATATATATAATATGTATACCTTTTATATTATATAATTGATATTATAATTCAAAATGGAATATATAAATACTATATATCATATATTGTGTAATATATAATTATATATAATATAGATCATATAAAGTATGAATACTATATATTATATATTAGCTAGAATTCTCTCTAACCTTGCATAAAATTTGTTATTTCTCTTTTCTTTTCTTTTTTTTTTTCAGAGCTGGGGACCGAACCCAGGGCCTTGCGCTTGCTAGGCAAGCGCTCTACCACTGAGCTAAATCCCCAACCCCAAATCTGTTATTTCTCAATGACTCACATAAGTAATATTGAATAAATACTCGTTATGCTCTATAGAAGCTGTTTGGGTACTTTATATGTTTATATGTATGAATTAATTTAATTTTCAACACAACTCTGTAAAGTATACACCATTATTATTCCTACTCTTCAAATAATAAGCAAAGGCATAGAGTAATTAATTTAAAAATCAGACAGACGATAAGGGTAAATGCAAATTGAATTGGTTTAGTTCTTGTCCCAGTAGCCTCTTATGCACTTAAACATGTGTAAACAGCCATTGCTTTCCAAGATGTTACATGAAACACATGTCCAGTCACCATTGGAGGGGCGATGATATTAAATTATGAGGACAATAATATCTAGTTGCTTCTCTATACTTAGGATGGGTTCTAGTATCTTCATGGAGACCAAATTCTGTGCATGCTCAAGTTCATTTTATAGAACGATATTGTGTTTACATCTACTCTGCATGCTTGAAATTATCTCTAGGAGATAATTCATATTACAGTGTACATGCTGCATAGCTGTCAAGCTGAAACTTAGGCAATAATAAGAAAGGAATCTTTACACAGTCAGTAAAGAGACATATTTTTTTAATGTTTTCCACCAGCAACAAGACTCCATGGAGTGAGCCACTCAGGCATTGGAACGGTGCAGCGTAAAAGAGGATAGTTCAGTGTGCACTAAGGAGGAATTTGACAACCCCACCTGGCACTGCATTGTGAGGTAGAACTTTGGGAGTCATGTGGCACACAGGAAACCAAACACTTCAGATGCTTCTACTTGGTAGCCGTACTTCTGTTCAAATCTGGTTGGAAGCATGAATTAGGTCAAACACCCAGTGACCATTCCAAAAACAAAGACAGCATCTATCCTTTTGGTCATGGGTCTAGCCTTTCACACCTGAGCCGTCTCTCCAGCCTGGAGCTGCATCTTAAATTCCAAATACCAGAGTCTGATTTTCAGCCTTGCTAAGGGAACGACCCATTTTAAATCTGTTGTGTTTCATAGAGGGTACCATCCTCTGTAGGAGTTTGTGGTTATAACATAATTAGTAAATCAGCGTACATTTGTATTTATTTTCTAGTCTATACTTCTGTGCCCTTAAATACAAGGCCCTTATAAATGTGCCCTTATAAATGTGTTGGATATGGGAAGATAGAAAGCAAGCAAGCAAGCAAGCAAGCAAGCAAGCAAGAAAGAAAGAAAGAAAGAAAGAGTGACGCACAAAAAACAGTGGTGACAGAACACACTCTCAGTAATCAAATGCCACATTGACGGTGCATACAGTAATTTAATAGTTTAGCAAAAACAGGCAGTAAAAGTTAACCATGGTGATACAGGGTATACAGAACAGTGGAGGATTCAGGCAGGTGAATAGGAAAGTTGTATTTTGACAGAGATCTCTTAGAGTAACAGTGCCCTATCTGGGAAATAAAGAGACCTGATTAGGACAGTTTACAAAGGTAGGCTGTGGGAAACACATTTGGAAAACTATGTGGGAACAAATTTTGCAGACTTCCGAACGACTTAGAAATGCTAGGAGTAAGGGTATTCCAGTCTGCACCTCTGGCTGCTTCCCAGAAGGACACTCCTGCACAAGGGACCTCAGATAAGACATAGCTCTCTGCTTGCTAACTCTCCTTAAAGCCAACCTGACAGCCCAGCCACTCTCTGGGCTCCTTGTTCTTGACTCACAACCTCAGCAGAAGACTTCTGCTTTACTGGAGTCCATGCTATACTAGGAAATCTAGAGAGCAAGCATGTACCCAGAACCACAGAGCACATAGGTACTTGGAACCCTAGAGGCAATGCTGGCATCACAAACCCCAAAGGACTAGCAGGCCAAAAAAAAAAAAAAAAAAAAAAAATCCTGAATCTGAAGACTCACTGACTAGTCACAAGAACTCCAGTCCACTCAGGTCAGAAGACCAGAGAGGAAACAGAAACCAAGGGGGGTGGGGGAACCTAACAAAGACAAACTCAGAAATCAGGACTTAAACCTATAATAACCTAAACCCAGGTGGCTAAAGGCCAGCGTAAAAACACAATAAAAAACAACCAGGGCAGTATGGCACCACCAGACACCAGCTCTCCGAATACAGCAAGCCCTGTATATTACAACACAGCTGAAGCATAAGAAAATGATCCTAAGTCCAATCTTGTGAAGATAATAAAGACCTTTAAAGAAAAAAATTAATAAATCCCTTAAAGAAATCCAGGAAAATACACACAAACAGGTGAAGAAAATGAATAAAACCATTCAAGACTTGAAAATGAAAATAGAAGCAATAAAGAAACACAAACTGAGGGAATTCTGGAAACGGAAAATCTAGGTAAGCAAACAGGAATTACAGATGTAAGCATCGCCAACAGAATGCAAGAGATGAAAGAAAGAAGGAAAAGTTAAATCTAAAAATTGCGTGACACAAACATCCAGAAAATCTGGGACACTATAAAAAGACAAAACCTAAAAATAATAGGAATAGAAGATTCACAGTTCAAAGGCTCAGAAGATATTTTCAACAAAATCATAGAAGAAAATTTTCCTAGCCTAAAGAGACAACTATAAACATATGTACAAGAAGTTTACAGAACACTAAATAGATTGGGCCACAAAATAAAACTGTCTCCCCATCATGACATAATAGTCAACACTAGATGTACATAACAAAGAAAGAACATTAAAAACTTCTAGGGGGAAATGACAAGTAACATATAAATGCACACTTATTAGAATTATACCTAACTTCTCAACAGAAACTCTAAAAGCCAGAAGGGCCTGAGAAGATATCTTGCAGACTAACAGACCACAAATGCCAGCCCAGACTAATATACCCAGAAAACTTTCAATCACTATAGATGGAAAAAGCAAGATATTCTATGAAAAACCAAATGTAAACAGTATCTATCCACAGAGTCAGACCTACAGAAGAAAGTAAAAGAAAAACTCCAATCCAAGAAGGTTAACTACACCCAAGAAAACATAGAAAATAAGTAATTTCATACCAGCAAAACCAAAAGGGAGACACACACACACACACACACACACACACACACACACACACACTAACAACAACAACAAAAAAAAATAACAGGAATTAACAACCATTGGTCATTAATATCGCTCATATCAGTGGATTTATATTCTTCAATAAAAAGACAATAAAAAGTGTTTGGGAACACTGGCTTCTCTTCCAGAGGTCCTGAGTTCCATTCCCAGCAATGACATGGTGACTTACAACCCTCTGTAAAGGGATCTGATGACCTCCTCTGGTGTGTCTGAAGACAACTACAGTGTACTCATACATAAAATAAATAATTTAAACAAAACAAATATAAATATTTTTTTGAAAAGACATAGGCTAGAGAATGGATGCAAAAACGGGGTCCATCATTCTGCTGTATATAAGAAACACACCTCAACATCAAAAACAGACATTACCTCAGAGTAAAGGACTGTAAAAGATTTTCCAAACACATGGACCCAAGAAGGAAGCTGGTGTAGCCATTCTAATATCTAACCAAAGTATATTTTCAATCAAAATTAATCAAAAGAGATGGGAAAGGAAAATTAAGATTCATCAAAGGAAAAATCCACCAACTCGGTCTCTCAATTCTGAATATCTATATCAGGGCTACCACATTTGTAAAAAAAACAAAAAAAACAAAAAACCTGAAACACATATTGAACCCCACACATTATTAATGGGAGACTTCAACACCATTCTCACCAATGGGCATGTTATCAAGATCGAAACTGAACAGAGAAATACTGGAGCTAACAGATATTGGAACTCAAATGGACCTAACAGAAATCTACAGAACATTTTATTCAACACAAAAGAATATACCTTCTTCTCAGCACTTCACAGAACCTTCTACAAAATTGATTACATACTTGGTCACAAAGGAAGTCTGAACAGATACAAAAAAAATTTGAAATAACCCTCTATAACTTATCAGACCACCATGGATTAAAGCTGGACTTCAACAACAACAAAAACAAAAGAAAGCCTACAAACTTATGGAAACTGAACAGCTCTCCACTGAAGGACACTGGGTCAAGACAGAAGTAAAGAAAGAAATTAAAGACTTCCTAGAATTCAATGAAAATTAATGCACAACATATCCAACTCATGGGAGACCATGAAAGCCATACTAAGAGGAAAGTTCATAGCACTAAGTGCCTTCATAAATAATTAGTGAGATCTCATACTCATGACTTAACAGCACACCTGAAAGCTCAGAACAAAAACAAGCAAACACACCCAAGAGGAGTGGACAACAGGAAATAATCAAACTCTTGGGGCTGAATCAATAAAATAGAAACAAAGAGAAAAATACAAAGAATCAATGAAACAAAGAATTGATTGTTTGAGAAAATCAACAAGATAGACAAACCCTTATCCGAACTAACAAAAAGACAGGGAGAGAATATCTAAATTAACAAAATTAGAAGTGAAAAGGGGGATGTAACAACACACATCAAAGAAATCCAAAGAATCACTAGATCTTACTTCAAAAACCTGTGTTATACAAAATTGGGAAATCTGAATGAAATGGAATTTTTTCTCAATAGATACCACTTACCAAACTTAAATCAAGATCAGACAAACAATTTAGATATACCTATGACCCCTAAGGAAATAGAAGCAGTCATTAGAAGCCCCCACCCACAAAAAAAAAAAAAAAAAGCCCAGGGCCAGATGGTTTTAGTGAAGAATTCTACCAGACTTTCAAAGAAGAACTAATATCAATACTCCTCAAAATATTCCACAAAATAGAAACAGAAGAAACATTGCCAAGTTCATTGATATCTAAACTACACAAAGACTCAATAAAGAGAGAGAATTTCAGACCAATTTCCCCAATGCAAAAATATTCAATAAGATGCTTACAAACCAAACCAAGAACGCATCCAAGACTTCTTCCACAATGATCAAGTAGACTTCATCTTAGAGATGCAGGGATTTTTTTCAACATATGAAATCTGTCAATGTAATCCATCATATAAACAAACTGAAAGGGGAAAAAAAAGCACATAATCATCTCATTAAATGCTGGAAAGCCTTTAACAAAAACCCAACACCACTTCAGGATAAAAGTCTTGGAAAGACCAGGAATAGAAGGCACATATCTAAACATAATGAAGGGAATATATAGCAAGCCAATAGCCAACATCAAATTAAATGGAAAGAAACTTAAAGCAATTCCACTAAAATCAGGGACAAGACAAGGCTGCTCATCCTCCCCATATCTACTCAGTGTAGTATTTGCAATTTTAACCAGAGCAATAAGACAGCGAGGAGATAAGGGGATAGAAACTGGAAAGGAAAAAAATCAAAGTATGGTTATTTGCAGATGACATGATAGTATATGCAAGTGACCCCAAAAATTCTAGCAGAGAACTGGTACAAGTGAAAAGTATCTTCAGCAAAGTGGTTGGAAACAAAACTAATTAAAAAAAAAAAAACTCAATAGCCCTCCTATATACAGACAATAAATGGGCAGATAATGAAATCAGGGAAATAACATCCTTCACGATAGCCACCAGTAATATAAAATATCTTGGTGTAACTCTAACAAGCAAGTGAAAGACCTGTATGACAAGAACTTTAAGTCTTTGAAGAAAGAAATTGAAAAAGATAGCAGAAGATGGAAGATCTCCCATTGTCTTAGTCAGGGTTTCTATTCCTACAAAAAAACATCATGACCAACAAGCAAGTTGAGGAGGAAAGTGTTTATTCAGTTTGCATGTTCACATTGCTGTTCATCACCAAAGAAGTCAGGACTGGAACTCAAGCAGGTCAGGAAGCAGGAGCTGATATAGAGGCCATGGAAGGAGGTTTCTGACTGGCTTGCTTCCCCTGGCTTGCTCAGCTTGTTTTCTTATAGAACCCAAGACTACCAGTCCAGGGACGGCACCACCCACAATGGGCTGGGCCCTCCCCTCTTCATCACTAGTTTAAAAAATGCCTTACAGCTGGATCTCATGTAGGTATTTTCTCAACTGAGGCTTCTTTTTCTGTGATAACTCCATCTTGTGTCAAGTTGACACACAAAATCAGCCAGTACACCCATGCTTTATTACCACAGCCACCTTACCAAAAGCAATCTACAGATTCAACAGAATTCCCATCAAAATTCCAACACAATTCTTCACAGACCTTGAAAGAACAAGGTTCAACCTCATATGAAAAAACAAAAGACCCAGGATAGTCAAAACTATCCTGAACAATAAAAGAACTTCCAGAGATAACACAATCCCTGATTTCAAGCCGTACTACAGAGTAATAGTAATAAAAACTTCATGGGTATTGGCATAAAAACAGACAGATTGGTCACCGGAACAGAATCAAAGACCCAGAAGTAAATCTACACACCTATGAACATTTGATTTTTATAAAGAAGCCAAAATTATACAATGAAAAAAAAGAAAGCGTCTTTAACAAATAGTGCTGGTCTAACTGGATATTTACAGGTAGACAAAAGCAAACAGATCTATCACCTAGCACAAAAAGACCTAACATAAACTCAGATTCACTAAACCTGATAGAAAAGAAAGTGGGGAGTAGCATTCAATTCATTGACACAGGAGACAACTTCCTACAGCTCAGGCACTAAGATCAACAATTAATAAATAGAACCTAATGAAATGGAAAAGCTTCTTTAAGGCACAGGACACTATCAAAAGGACAAAATCGTGGCCTACAGAATGCAAAAAGATCTTAACCAACATCTGACAGAGAGCTAAAGTGCAAAATATATAAAGAACTTAAGAAACTAGACATCAACTGTGATGGTTTGCATATGCTTGGCCCAGGGAATGGCACTGTTAGGAGGTGTGGCCTTGTTGGAGGAAGTGTGTCACTGTGGGGTGGGCTTGGAAACCCTCTTCCTAGCTGCCTAAGGATGTTCAGTCTTCTCCTGTCTGCCTTCAAGTGAAGATGTAGAACTCAGCTCCTCCTGCACCATGCCTGCCTGGATGCTGCCATGCTCCTACCTTGATGATAATGGACGAACCTCTGAACCTGTAAGCCAGCCCCAGTTAAATGTTGTCCTTTATAAAACTTGCATTGATCGTGGTGTCTGTTCATAGCAATAAAACCCTAAGACAGAAGTTGGTACCCGGAGTGGGGTATTGCTGTGATAGGCCTGACCATGCTTTTGTTTGGAGGAATGTGGATTTTGGGACTTTGGATTTGTAAAGCAGTGGGATGCTTTAAATGGTGCTTAATTGGGCTATCTTAGTAGGAATATGGAAGTCTTTGTTACTGAGAGTGATTTGAATTGTGCAAGCCTGTGCCAAGATGTTTTAGAGGAGAATAATTGCATCAGTATGTCCTATAAAGACTGTGGTATTTTCTGGTATTTTAGTGAAGAATGTGGCTGCTTTTTTCTGCTTGTCTGAAGAGTCTGCCTGAGGCTAATGTGAAAAGACTCAGATTAATTGCATTGACAAAGGAAGTCTCAGAAATGCCCATCATTGACTTTGTTCTCTGGTTGAGTCTCATGAAGAGCATTTGAATGAAAAAAGGGAAGTTGAGAAAGGAAAAATACAAAATATATGGGACACCCGGGAGTGAAATGGAGCTGAATCCTGTGTTTAAGAATATTAAACAGAATTGTCTTAGGGTCCTATTGCTGTGAAAAGACATTATGACCAATGTAAGTTTTATAAAGGACAACATTTAATTGGGCTGGCTTACAGGTTCAGAGGTTCAGTCCACTATCATCAAGGCCAGAGCATGGCAGCATCCAGGCAGGCATGGTGCAGGAGGAGCTGAGAGTTCTACATCTTCACCTGAAGGAAGCCAGGAACAGACTGGGCATCCTCAGGCAGCTGAGAGGGGGGTCTCCAAGCCCACCCCACAGTGACACACTTCCTCCAACAAGGCCACACCTCCTAATAGTGCCACTCCCTGGGCCAAGCACATGCAAACCATCCCACTGAATTAAGGGAGTAATGACGTTGAGGCAAGATTCCTCCCAGCTAAATTAGCTCCAGGCAACTTAGTACAAACCTTTAACCCCAGGAGACAGATATACAGATCTCTAAATTCAAGGTCAATCTACAGAGCAAGATCCAGGACAGAGAAGCTTAGGCAGTGAAGGAGTTAGAAATGTAATAGAACAAGGGGGCCATGTTCCAGTTCCTGCAAGCAGCAGAACTCAGCAGCTTTGGCCATGTGTCTCTGGCTTTATATTCAAGAGGAGAGGGAGACTACTGGGACAACTGATGCTGGTTAACTGGAACTAAGAAAGAGACTAGCATCATTGAGGTGAAATCTTCTGGGAAGTGTTTTCTGAGAGCACATAAAAAACCTGTGTTCCAGAGATAGCCAAGGCCGTACCTCATGCTGCAGCTGTACTTGGTAATGTGTAAGAATCACCCAGGTGGTACTGGTTTTGAAGGTACGAAGGGGTCATGAAGAGCAGCTGAGGCTGGGCACTGTGAAAAGCCATGGAAGACCATTGGTGAAGGTGCAGCCTCAGTTGCAATTGATGGTCCAGGACTGAAGGGGTCATGCAAAGGAGTTCAGCCTTAGCACCATGAAGAGAGCCTGTGAGAGGCTACTGGTGAAGCCTAGTTATAACAGAAAGACCCCAGTGTTTTGGAGATGCCAGTACCATGGGATGATCACCAAGAACAGCTGAGGCAGTGGAGTGGATCAACCTGAGTGCTACAGAGGATAGAGCTGGAGAAATAAAGCCAGCCCTTTGGAGGATCATGTGTAGGTCTAAGACATTGAAACAAGCTGCCTTGGAGACCCAAAGATGTTAAAGATGCCAGAGACACAGGCTATCTGCTGAGGAAAGTTGCTAACAGGGAGTGGAACCAGCTCAGGAGAATGAAGTTTGTTGCAATCAACAAAGGTGAAAAAGAAGTTGAAGATCTGGGGTTGGGGATTTAGCTCGGGGGTAGGGTGCTTGCCTAGAAAGGCAAAGGCCCTGGGTTCGGGCCCCAGCCCCCCGAAAAAAAAAAAAAAAAAAAAAAAAAAAAAAAAAAGAAGTTGAAGATCTGAAGACTGCTTTGACATCAGACAAGAAGATAGCAGAGTTTGAAGTTTGCCCAGCTGTTTACCTGTCTTAATTTGGGGATTACAGTTAAGTGATTGGATGGATCCAGAAAAGACTTTGAACTTTGGACTTTTAATATTGTTGATACTGCTATTGAAAGGTAAAAGTTTGAAAATTGCCCCCCTAAACAAAGTTTAGAGCAGAAGAAAGAAACAGGTTAGTGAAAGGAAAATTATACAGATTTAAGGTTTAAAAATATAAAATTAAAAGAGTAAGTTTCAAAATCCACAGACTCAGGGCTAAACACTGTCCAGGCAGGGCAGGGCCCGCCCTGCAGCCAGGACTGACAGGCCATAAAGATAAAGAAAAGGAATGCAGGAACCAGCCCAAGCTATCAAGACTCTCATAAACCATTTGGCAGGAGGGCACCTCCCCCAGCTTACTCAGATTCACACCTTAATCAGATGTCCTTCAAATCCTGATAAGCCCCTAGCTTCTAAAATCCTGAACGCCCCAGTCAGCACGTACTCTTCTGCTGTGCTGTAATCTCACTGCTATGTTTGAATGAGCCAATCACTTATAGCCGAGCTGACTCTCCCCAACCCCCTGTTCCTCACCCTATAAAAACCCCTTGCTTCTAAAAGTCCGGGTCGACACCTCTGTCTCCTGCGCAGGATACGTGTCGGCCTGGAGATCCCCGTAATCGATCTCCGTAATAAACCTCGACTTTGCTTATTACATCCAAAATGGTCTCTCTGTGTCTGGGGTCCGCGATTTTCGAAGTCTTGAGTAAGGGTCTCTCTTCGGGGATCTTTCATTTGGGGGCTCGTCCGGGATCGGTGTTTCCTGGGGCGTGCCATCCTGAGACTCGAGCTAGGTTCTTTCAGTTAGGCCCCAGAATTGTATGTTCCAGGAAGCCTCTCCTAGGGCTATAGAATGGGTAACTACACTGGCCGGCTCAACAGCTTTCTCCCAGAAACTAGCTGACCATAAATCTTAGAGAACGATTTTGAGAAGCAGGAAGCAACTCCTCCTAGGAACTAGAGGACCATGGAGTTAAACAATCTGAGAAGCAGGAGACAGCTTCTCCTAGGAAACAATCTTGGGGAACAGAGAGTTTTTCCTTGTGATTTTTCACTGTTATTCTACACACTTTCCAATGACGTCATCCCTGCCCCCTCGGGTTGTGGTTTCTCCCTTTAAATACATCGTCTCCCAGCCTCTCGGGGTCGAACTCCACTGCCCCTGTGTGGGATACAAGTCTTGACCCCAGTGCAGTGGTTGCTATCGATAAACCTCATGTGATTACAACAAGGATGGTCTTGTGTGAGTTCTTGGGGGGTCGTGTCATCCTGAGACTTGAGTGAGGGTCTCCCCACACCAGGGGTCTTTCACTATAGAACACGGGAACTTTGAAAATGGGACTAAATGTACTTTTTTTTCCTTTTTTTGGAGCTGGGGACCGAACCCAGGGCCTTGCGCTTGCTAGGCAAGCGCTCTACCGCTGAGCTAAATCCCCAACCCCCTAAATGTACTTTTTTATTTTACTATGTTTAGGTATGGCCTCCATAGACTCATGTGTTTGAACAAGCCTATGGGGGCCAGGGAGTGGCACTATTAGGAAGTGTGGCCTTGTTGGAGGAAGTGTGTCACTGTGGGGGTGGGCTTAGAGACCCTCCTCCTAGCTGCCTGAGGATGCTCAGTCTGCTCCTGGCTTCCTTTGGGTGAAGATGTAGAACTCAGTTCCTCCTACACCATGCCTGCCTGGATGCTGCCGTGCTCCTGCCTTGATGATAATGGACTGAACCTCTGAACCTGTAAGCTAGCCCCAATTAAATGTTGTCCTTTATAAAACTTACATTGGTGATAGTGTCTTTTCACAGCAATAGGATCCTAACTGAGACATCAACACACCAAACAATCCAATTTAGAAATGGGGTACAGATCTAAAAGGAGAATTCTCTACAGAGGAATCCCTAATGGCTGAAAAACATTAGTCAAATGCAAATCAAAATGACTCTGAGTTTCTATCTTACACCGGCAGAATGGCTAAGATCAAAAACTCAGGTGACAGCACATGCTGGTAAGGATATGAAGCAAGGGGAACATTTCTCCATTGTTGGTGGGAGTGCAAATTTGTACAACCACTTTGAAAATCAATACATGGCTTCTCAGAAAATTGAGAACAGATCTCCATCCAGACTCAGCTATTTCACTCTTGGGCATATACCCAAAGGGCACTCTACCATGCCACAAGGACACTGGGTCAACTATTTACATAGCAGCTTTATTCATAATAGGCAGAAACTGAAACAACCTAGATGTCTTGCAGTCAAAGCATGGATTAAAGAAAATGTGGGGGGCTGGGGATTTAGCTCAGCGGTAGAGCGCTTACCTAGGAAGCGCAAGGCCCTGGGTTCGGTCCCCAGCTCCGAAAAAAAGAACCAAAAAAAAAAAAGAAAATGTGGTACATCTACACAGTGGAGTATTACTAAGCTGTTAAAAACAACGACAGCATGAAATTTGCAGGAAAATGGATGGAACTAGAAAAGATCATCCTGAGCAAGGTAACCAAGACCCAGAAAGAGAAGCATGGAATGGACTCACTGATAAGTAGATCTTAGCTATAAAGTAAAGGATACCTTCCCTACAATCCACAGACCCAGAGAAACTAAGTAATATGGAAGGCTTAAGGGGTGGGTGTAGCCATGTAATTCTTACTATCCTGCTTTAAGCTCCAGGCAAACTGAACTATCAGTCCCACCTAGTGTATCGAGCCTTTGGGGGCCACTAGCTTCTGACACTTGGCTGAAATTTGTTGTTACCAGGACCAAAGAAATAAGTTCAAGGCAGAAATCTGACTTTGGGCCTGGGCTCAGGAAATAGGCCCAGATTAAGAACATTTACATTTGAGTTAATGCAAAGCTCAGAGCAGGCACAGCTGAAGCATGTGTGGCAGTCCTTTTGTCTTGGTCGTCCGGGCCAGCCCCCAGAAAGGTGTTTACAGGATTTTGTTTATCACCTTGCTTGTTCCTAGACACAGAACTGATCTTATTATTCTGCATGTAATTAAAAGTGGTATAAAAGCAGATTGGAAAACAATAAACCTGCTTCAACCTCAGCACTGGCTGCAGTCTTGTTAAATGTTGTCTAATTGTCTTTTACTTTTTTTTTTTAAAGATTTATTTATTATAGATGAGTACACTGTAGCTGTCCTTAGACGCGCCAGAAGAGGGAATCAGATCTCATTACAGATGGTTGTGAACCACCATGTGGTTGCTGGGATTTGAACTCAGGACCTCTGGAAGAGCAGTCAGTGCTCTTAACCCCTGAGCCATCTCTCCAGCTCCGTCTTTTACTTTTTAATCCTCACTCCTGTGACTGAACTGGCTTGGTCAACCTAGGTTCCCTGGAATCCGTTGATGAAAGACACACAAACATTAAGTTATTTTGATATGCTGTAGCTCAAAGGCTGGGCTCTTCTAAACCTTCCTCTGGTATCATCACATCTTTCTTTTCACTCCCAGCTCAGTGCCTGAAATCTGCCCTCAATTGTAGTTTCTCAGTTACCTTTAGTCCTAGCTCAGCACCCGAAATCTGCCCCACCTGCTACCCCAGGCCCATTAGGGAAGCAGCCAATGGCCACTCCACACGAGATCTCACATGACTGATGCCTCTTTCTCTGAAGCATGGTGAATCCTTTCTCCTCTCCTGCATCTGCTAGCCTGCCTGTGGGAAAACTGGAAGTACCACCTATGCCACTCAGGTCATTGACTGCTAGCATCTTTATTGATCAATCAAGAATCAATTAGGAAACAGGACCTTCCGAGTTCACACACAGATTCCCAATCAAAGCATCAGAAGCTCTCCCTACATGTGGGAGGAGGGAGAGGTGAAAGACGAGGAAAAATTCAGACCCCCTAGCAAACAGAGTAGAGCCAAAAATGTAGGTTAGCCAGTTCAGTAACTCTGTTCCAGGAACTGACTGACCATAAAAGTTAGATTAAAATCTTGAGAACAATCTTGAGAAACAGGGACTTCCCCCCTTGTGATTTTTCACTGATATTCTCGACATTTTCCAATGATGCCCTCCCTTGGGTTGTGGCTTCTTCCTTTAAATACCCCTTCTCCCAGGTTCTCGGGGTTGAACTCCTCTACCCCTGTGTGGGATATGAGTCTCGACCCCAGTGCACTGGTTCCTATCAATAAACTTCGTGCGATTACAGCAAAGACGGTCTCACGTGAGTTATTGGAGGGTCGCATCATCCCTAGACTTGAGTGAGGGTCTCCCCGCTCCGGGGGTCTTTCAGAGGCAGATGAACCTCACTGAGAAGGGGAAATAGACTAGACATCGGGGTGGATGGGGTAAGGAAACTAAATGGTAATGAGGTGGGGAGGGAGAAGAGAAGGGATCATGTGTGGGGAGGATGGAGCAGTACTAGGAGACAAGTGGAATAAGGAAGGGTGTGGGACCGTGAAAGGTAGCCTGGTTTCTGGTTGAGCTAAGGCTAGAAATCCCAGAGAGCCTACAGGGAGGGTAAGAGTTTCACCTGTTCCCAGGTACCAGGCCCCATCACTAGATGCAGCCCCCCCCATAGATTTGTGGCCATCAGTCAGTAAAGGCAACACCCCCAAAACCTCTCCACTTGTAGAGGACATGATCTGTGGTCATGTAGGCTCGAGACAGATCTCCATTATAACGAGGCACCTAAAGGTCTGGAGGCTTAGCCAAAGAATTTCCCTTCCCAGACTCTCCTCCCTGTAAAAGGTATTTATTCTCAGGTCCATCCTGAAAAGTGGGGTACAGTTTTACTCATCCACTTTCCTCCATGACAATAAATGCCTTAAAGTCATGAACTGCCTTTTTTCATTGGGATCCACCATAGGGAGCCATAGAGAAGACCTTTGCCTGTGGAACTGCCATCTAATCTCTTGTAGAAGGCCTCCCAGTCAAGGCTGCCACCAAGCCCAAGCCCAAGCCTACAGCCATCAAGCCAAGGACTCCCAGAGGGACCAGCTGGAGCTCTCCTCTTTTTCCCCTTGGTCCCCAGCTAGATCCAGCCCCGTGGGCCCGCATTCCCTTCATTCTCAGCTCTTCTGCAGCTCCTAGCAGGGCCTGGATATCCAAGAGCCTGAGAACCCAATTGCCCCAGCCTCCTTGCAGGCCTGGGGCTGTCCTGCCTCAGACTGAGCTTCCCCACCCTGAATCAGTGTCCCAGGGCTTCTCAATGGCCCAACATCCAACCTGTGACACCGTGGGGTAAGCTCCGTCAACTTCCCACGTCCTGCCTCTCCAGTGGCCAAGCCCTGTGGTGGAGTGGACATGGGACCCTATAACCCTACAGAAGGGCATCTCTGGCATGAGCTATACGCCTAGGGCAATGGAAACTCCCAGGAATCTATGAGGGTGACCCCAGCTAAGACTCCTAGCAATGGGGGATATGAAGTCTGAACTGGCCACCTTCTGTAACCAGGCATGACTTCCAATGAAGGGACTGGGACACCAACCCAGCCTCAAAACCCTCAACCAACAATTTGTCCCACCCACAACATATGATGGTAAGGATGTCACAGACATTGCAGGCGTGGCCAACCGATGACCGGTCCAGCTTGAGGACCATGTTGAGATAGAGAATCCGCCCCTGATGATGCGAGAGAGAGAGAGAGAGAGAGAGAGAGAGAGAGAGAGAGAGAACAGGGTGGGAGAGGGAGAGGGAGAGGGAGAGGGAGAGGGAGAGGGAGAGGCACTGACAAACTTTGAAAATGACCTCAACCATTCTTTGAAGCTTCATCTGCTCAAAGAGACTAACGAGAGTGTGGAGGACTGTTAGAGTAAAAAAACACTATTACATTGTGGAGGGTTTTGCAATTGTTTAAGTCATCTATGGATTAATGGAGTTTCCCTGATGCTTAAGAAATGTTCTGAAAATCAGGAGCTGTTTGACTCATGTGCATATGCTAATATTACTTCATAAAAATTAATACGGGTTTTCTGTCTCGTTTACAGTGCTTCGTACTAACTTATCTTACTGTATTTTTTTAAATTCTTCCATATACAGATTAGTCATTCACCATTCTGACTCTTTCAGCAAAACTGTTTCAACAGGGGTTGGGGATTTAGCTCAGTGGTAGAGCGCTTGCCTAGCAAGCGCAAGGCCCTGGGTTCGGTCCCCAGCTCCGAAAAAAAAAAGAAAAAAAAATGTTTCAACAGAGAAACTTAGTAATAGAGGCTTGTGGGGCAGTGGACCGTGAGAGGAAACCTGATAAGATCTAGCTAAAGGCTTGAAGCTCCAGGGACCCTGAAGGGATAGTAGGAGCTTCACCTGCTCCCTGCACCAGGTTCCTGTCACGTAGTCACAGCTCATCCCTCCCAGAGAGCATTGCGGCCATTAGTCACACAGCGCTCCAGCCCCTCTCCCTGTAGAGAGGCATCTCAGGCTAAACCAATAGGTGGCACCTGGTGTCAGACCAAACCCACTCCAAAACTGTGCGTAAGATCCTATCCAGAAGAGACAAAGGTGTGAGAGAACGACTCCTGTTGTCTGAGAGCATCTGTCACAAGAGTTGTAACACTGCCTGGGAAGAGAACGCTCTTCCGAAGCTTTCACCACAGAGACTGCCCTTACCCCCGCCACCAGTTCAGCCACGCCCCGAACCCGCACCGGCTCAACGCAACCAGTGCCTTGTCTCCAAAGCATCAGTGGCAGCAGAGCAGTAGCAGTGGTCGTGGTACTTCCCCTCCCTGCTCATGCGCTTTCCCCTTCACTTTAACCCTCCCACCGGCCGGGCCTGAGGTCTCTACCGATAGCCACCGGGACACGGCCCGACAGAAGCTAAACGATATATAAATACATGTCACTTTTATGATTTAGAAAGTGTTACCTTCCTAATAACATCTCTGAAAGATGACTAGTGAAAGAATTTCCGGAAGCCATTTAGCACAGATCAATGCTTCACGCTGTAATTTAACCTGAAATATGGAGTGATGATGTTACAGGAAAAAGCACAGACCTTTGAAAAGATTGGTGTTATCAGCCCTAAAACCTCAGATCCTGAGAACCGGCCACCGAGAGACATCTCACGATTTTCCTTGACGTGGAAATCTTTTCTCCTTCTCTTCAAGGGTCACAAGCCAAGTCTTCGCTATTTAAATGAAAAGATGGTTTTGAAAAACCACTTTCTTGTGAGACAGGGTCTCAGGTACCTAAGTCTAACCTTAAACTCATTCTGATATCAAGGATGGCCTCAAACATCTGAGCTTCCTGCCTCCACCTCCCCAAGCTCTGGGGTTGCAGACGTATATGATCATGCCCGGTTTACGTAAAGCTAAGAACTGAACCCAGAGTTTTATGTATGCTGGAAAAGCACTGTACCTACTGAGCTGTGTTTCTGTGCTGACTGGTTTATGTCAACTGGGCACAGGCTAGTCATTTAGGAAGAGGGAGCGCCTCCGTGGAGAAAATGTCCCCTCCCCCTTGACCCAGACTGGACTGTGAGCAAGCCTGTAGTGTGTTTTCTTGATTGGTGATGGATGTGGTAGGGGCCAGCTCGCTCTAGGCAGTGTCACCCAGGAGCAGGTGGTCGTGCAAGCTGTGAGAAGCAAGCCTGTAGGCAGCATCCTCCAGGGCCTCCGCATCAGCTCCTGCCTCCAGGTTTATGACCTGCTTGATGTTCCTGCCCTGACTTCCCTCAGTGACGGGAGCTGAGAGTTGTGAGCAAAAATGAAGCCCTTCCTCCCACGTGCTTTGGTCATGGTAGGAACACTGACTAAGACAATTCCCAGCCCTGAATAAAAATGACTCTTGACTTCGGTAAGTCCACCCTAAACAAAGATTGTGATACTATTGATTCCAAAAGTATTCTATCTCTATGTCCTGGAAATCTGAGGAAGCACCGGGGCTTCCACTCCATGTTCTATCACAGTGGGAAGCAACGGGAAGGAAGTGAAACAATCTGGCCAGTTAAAGAGGAACCAGGGAGAGCTGTGCAGATGCTGTTAGTTAACGAGGGAGAAGGAAGCACACGGCCTTTCTGACTAATAGCAAACTGACTTTCAAAGTTTAACCCATCAAAGTTCAAGATAAGAAAGGTCAGGGGAAACACAGATTATCTGGAGAAGGGCTCGAATTCCATCTGGTCAAAAGTTGCAAGCCAACTTCTGAAAGCCAGAGAACAGCTCAAAGAGAGAAAAGCGAGAACACAGGCAAATGCAGCTGTTGTTCTCAGAAGCGTGGGTTAACAGCTGCAGATGCGAGCTCGCTAAATGAAATCCCACAGCTGTTGGTTGCTTAAGGTTTTTCCGTGTAGCCACATCTCTCCATCTGTAGGAAGAAAGCCAGAATGGATCACAACCATTCTCTTAACTACAGACAGGTAAATGACCAGGACCCAGACCCCAGGGGTTCCTGCTCCTCTCAGTCTATTTTTTTTTTTTTTTTTCCGGAGCTGGGGACCGAACCCAGGGCCTTGCGCTTGCTAGGCAAGTGCTCTACCACTGAGCCAAATCCCCAACCCCTCCTGCTCCTCTCTACTCGAGGAGAGCATGAGGACCTCCATCATCACCAGTCTGGACAACACAGTGGCTCTAGGACTCATAAAGTAGCTACTCAAGCTTCCTCAGGCCGAGCCATCAGGGTGGGTCACTCCATGGCAGACATTGGTGAAGAACCACAGATACATCTACAACCAGAATCTGAAGATAGGCTTACTAGCGATCCAACTTAAGAAAGAACCACTGGATATTTGGTTGTATGATACCAGAAAATAGAAGTAATTTCTGATTATCGGCTTTCCAGGTTACTTGAAGATCAAAGCCACTGAAGTAAAACCGATCTCCCTCATCTCCCAGCATCCGCTGTGGCTTGCTCTCGTGCACTCTGCTATAGATACACAGTGGGGAAGCACAGATGTCTAGCTAGACTTCCATTTTCACTGCTACACACTTACCACAGCTGGCGTAAAGAAACAACCCGTCTGCCAATGTTAAGGGACAAAAAAGAAGCGGTAATCAGTGTATGCAGTGGAATGTTTCTCAGCCTAGAAAAGAAGTTTCTGCCAGTTGCCACAACGTGGAAGGACCTGGGGGACATAATAAAATAAAATAAGTCAAGAAAGAAAAAAAATATCGTATTTCATTTATATGTGAAATCTAAAGCAAAATACCAAACACGTAGAGGGAGAGAGAGTGATGGTGGCTCCCAGGGCGGAGAGGAGGGAAAGAAGTGAAGAGACCTGGGTCCAGAATGCAGAACAGGCTTCTGGGGTTATAAGACAAGTAGAAAGATGGGGAATAACAGAATCAATGACAGGGTATTGTATTCCGGATTTTACTAAGTGATTACAGCCTCTCTCAATATGGAGACGGGAAAGATGAACCAATAACTGTTGGGTGGTGACTAGGTTAAATTCTTTTCACTGTAACACCCATTTCATTACATGTATACATTATTCTATAGCACATTGTATATGTTAAATATGCACAATAAAGTCAACACAGAAATGTGATGGAAAAGGATGTTTGTCTCACTACGGTTTATCCATACATTTATCTGGAAAGCTTTCTTTTCAAGCTTCTTTTTTTTTTTTTTTTTTTTTGAATTATTTATTTATTATTATATGTAAGTACACTGTCGCTGTCTTCAGACACACCAGAAGAGGGCATCGGATCTCATTACAGATGGTTGTGAGCCACCATGTGGTTGCTGGGAATTGAACTCATGACCTCTGGAAAAGCAGTCGGGTGCTCTTAACCGCTGAGCCATCTCTCCAGCCCCTTTTCGAAGCTTCTTATGTCTCTTCAACAACTACCCAATAATGTTTGCACTGGGCTCCATCCAAACCATGAAATCCTACCTAGTCTTTAAACAAATGTAAACAAACAAACAAACAACAACAACAACAACAAAAATGGAGTAATAGTCACTGTTGCTGACCCGAGAAAGCCCTTCCTCTTAGCCAAGTACCTCTATTAGCACTTGGCAAATGTTCATGTGAGACTCACAATTGTATGGAATAGGAATTATTTGTGGCCCCAACTTTACAGCTGAGGAATTTGTAATTATTTCACATGTAAAGGACATGTCCAAGGGTCAAATGATAGTCAAGATTCAAATGCAGATGAGCTTGTGTCAGAGCTCACTCTGTAGGCTGTTGCATAACAAAAGTAAACATCAATTATTGATTATTATGGGAGAAAAATAGACTTTAAAAGCAGGCTGAACACAAGATGCATGCACATGCATCTATACATACATGTGTTCCTACACATGCAAACATGCATTCATGTACCCACACATACTACATACACATTAACAACTAAGATAAAATAGCTTGAAAAGTCTAATTCCCATTCAATAGCAAACATTTAAAAGAGTATATAATTATAGAAAGAAAAATTATTGCAAGGCTAAACAAATATATTGTAATATTAATAATAGTACCTCTAAGCAGTTATGGTAATTACTTTGTTATATTTTTCTATATTTCCTACATTTTCCATAATAAATATTTATGCTAATTTAATGAGGACGATGGTTTTTTAAGACAAAATTATTCAAGTAAAACAAGATCAACCAATGTGACCTTTGTGCAGGGCTTTCTGTTGTGAAAGGTGAAGAGAGTAACACACTAAAACAGCTTTCAAAGGACATGTCCGTATCTACGATGAGGACCATTTTGCCTTCGGAGAAAATGAGCTTCAAATCCATTAATGAGTACCAGGCAGGTGGTAGAGTGAGTGCTGGACTAGGGCAGGAACCTCTAACTTCTCAAATCTACTCCCTCAGAACGTCTGAAAAGACTGAGGAAGGAGACGTTATGCATGGAAAGCCAAGTTGAGTAACTGAATAGCCCTTACAGAAAATGTCATTTGTCTGCAACAAATTTATAAATCATCTCCTTCCCCCAATCTCCGTGTAACAACTCCGGGCTGTGCTGTGCTGGAACTTGCTTTCTAGACCAGGCTGGCCTCCAACTCACTGAGATCCACCTGCCTCTGCCTCCTGATTGCTAGGGTTTAAAAAAGCGTGGGTGTGGTTTACAAATCATTTTAAATTTAGTCCCAGAAGACCTTGGCAATAGCCAGAGGACACTTGAATAGATTTTTATTTTCAGTGAGCTCACAACTTTGCTAAGAAGAAAAGTCACCATTACGGGAAAGATTCGTCATGTATGACTTATGCAGGGTGTTCCACGTTAGCTGTGATGAAGAAGAATCTGCTACGTGCAATGCTTTGCATGCATGCCTCTATTTTTCCAGGCTGTGCCCTCCAACAGGTCTGGGTCACATTTGGTGCCGCCACATAAGCGCATGTGCAGACCTGTTTTGGACTTCCTGTCCAATCTGGAGTTCTCAAGGGAAGCTATTAACTTCGTTTGGCCTCACCATCCCAAGACCTCACAGTGATTCATGTCTAGTGAAGAAGGCTGGCCACCTAAACGACATTCTTCTCTTGACCTTTTCCACGGCCGCGCCTAGAACCCATGGAAAGCCGCCTTCCCAGGAGCGGCCACTCCTGTCAGCCCCCACCCTCATTCCCAAAGGAGCTTCCGGAGGGCTTCCCTCTTTCCCCATTGCCTTACACCCTGACATGGCCTCATTGCTGAGGCGCTGGCTACCTTAAGGTGGCAGCGCTGAGCAGGATTCTTCCTGAGCTCAGAAATACTGCTTAGATTTAAAGCAAGCAAGCAGGCAAAGAATCTGTTCAAGAATATCTTCAGTTTGCTTTAAGAAACAAACATGTTTTTCATAGAATCCTGAAATTTCAGTTGCAATCCTAAAAGCCCTCGAGCACTTTTCGGGGCTCCTCAGAGGACAGGCCGAACAAATGCATACGTATTAAACCGAAAGGAAATGTAAGATACTAGAGTTACAGGAGCCGCACGTCCTCCAAGGCTGGCCAGGCTGGCCGGGTGAGCAAAACTTTCTTTGAACCAACCCCTCAGGGCTGCACCTTAAAGATAGGATGGATTTCACAGACCAAGTTAGGAAGGGGGCAGGAAGAATGAAGTAGATAGATAGAAAACCAAACGGAGTTGTGAAAGAGTGAGTCTTTGGACAGTAGAGAAGTCCTGTTACCGTAACAGAAGGATCCGGGAGCCAAAGTGTACTGAAAGTCACGGAGACTGAACAAGAAACCATGGATCTATCTAGGATGCACTCGACTGCAGAAATGTTTCTACTGTTTTTATATAAAAATATGCATCTTGATGAAATCACCTGCGGAAGCAGTATATGGTAGAAGCTCTCAAAAGACAGGAAAAAGGGGTAGATAGTAAAAACAAACAAAACCAAACCCACCAGGGAGCCTCCAAAGGCTTCGAAGGAGAGGTGCGATGTTATGCCTTAAGCGGGGAGGTTCTGATTGCTCGGATAAGCCTGGTGTGGGATAGCTTGTGCTAGAACCAAGTGCACTAATAAAGGTGGAGGGCAGAATGGAAAGGCTCAATATGAGACATAGCAAGGCAACTGCATAGAGAAATCAAAAATGGAACGAAGAATCTTATTGTTTCCGTGCTGTGTACTTTTCTTCTCTTCAGCAATCTTTCTTTCTGCCATGGTCTTACTGTGCAATCCAGGCAGGCCCTGAACTTCAATCTGTCTGCCTCTTCCTCCTCTTCCTCCTCCTCTTCCTCCTCCTCTTCCTCCTTCTCTTCCTCATCTTCTTCCTCTTCCTCCCCCTCCTCATCCTCTTCCTTCCCCTCCTCCTCCCCTTCCTCCTCTTCCTTCATCTCTTCCTCCTCCTCCTCTCCCTCTCCCTCCCCCTCCCCATCCTCTTCCTTCCCCTCCTCCTCCTCTTCCTCCTCCTCTTCTTCCTCCTTCTCCTCCTCTTCTTCCTCCCCTCTTCCCCACCCCCTCCCATTCCTCCTTCTCCCCTTCCTCTGTTTCCCCCCCCCCTCCTCCCATTCTTCCCCTTCCCCTCCTTCTCCTCCTTCCCCTTCCTCATCCCCCTCCCTTTTCTCCTCCTCCCTCTCCTCTCCCTCCCCCTCCTCCCCTCCTTCTCCTTCCCTCTCCTCCTCCTCCCCCTTGAATGCTGAGATAAAAGGCATGTGCTCACCACACCCTGCTCATCTTCTGATTTTTACTTCATAATGCAATGTGTTAAAATTCTTTTCCTCCTCTGTCTAGTCTCAAAACACATGAGTCATCAAAGCAAGCATGCAAGAAAGCAGAGAGTCAGACACTGTAAGAGACTTTGCAGAGCCATAGGGGGCAGGGCTCAGTAATAGTGCTCACCTAACACATGTGAGACCTACATTTGATCCCCCAAGCTACAAAATAGTGTTTTGATGTCCACCTTTAGAGTGCGCTAACTTTGCCTTACATATCTCACCCTGTATTTTCGTCCAAGTTAATCTATCCCATCCGAAGACAGAATGGAAGAATTGGCAGCCTCGTTCATCCTCTCTCCCACATCTATGCAGAGCTTTGGTGGTATCACATTTAGAATTCTATTACATAGATTCATATACATTTGTACCTAGTCATAGGTGCTTTTTGTGCTGTGCAAAAACATTCCCCATAATAGGAGTAATTGAAAGCCAGCAAAAGCAATATTGAAACCACAGGGACTTTTCCCCCTACACTGCTGAGTTTCAGTTCATGGTCCTGCTAATTCCTAATGACCTAATTTACAGTTGCTTCAGATTTCACCTCCACTGTAAGTACTATTTCCCTAAACCTTATTTTAATTTTGTTTCTCTTAAGTTCTCATGGTTGAATTAGCACTTTTCCATTGTTGCCTTAGGATGTACAGCTCTAGGATAAAATGTTGCATTCCCATTCCTGAAAGAAGGTGAGAATGAACAGAGATGGACAAGAAATGTTTTGAAGAGAAAGGTCTTCTGCTGATTACATAGTAGCAAAAGTTATGGGGGAATTCCTGAGTTTAGAAAAACAGTGGCTTAGGAGACAGATACATAGTTCAAGTTAAAACCGAGAGACAAACATGAGGTAACTCAAGTGGTCTAATCCATACATTAGCTTAGAACATTATTGACACTTTTAAAAATAAAAACTTTTAAAAATAAAAAAGTAAAACTGTTGGGTTTCACAACTGTGTTAGACATCTTCCTGGCATCTTCCTTTGCTCCTCCAGACTGACTGACTACGGCCTTCGCTCTGCCCTGACCCGAGAGATGCTCTGATCCTTAGGACTGCTGTCTGTACTCCGGCTTTCTACGTTAGCACTGGTTCAGAGTGGGTGAAAATGAGGGGTGCTGTGGACAGCGGAGGTGAAGGAGCCCTGAATTTTTATTCTCCAGCTCTCTTGATGCCGCAGTGCCCAGGGTTGGGGGATTCGACTTCCAAATGTCAGTATTCTTGTCAGAAACCGTCTTCACATAGTTTCTTAGTTCTGGTAAAACTCTTTCCAGTCCAATGTCAAGTTTATGGGATAGTAGCAGCTTCTCTGAGCCCAGATGCTCCCCCTGATGTCTGTAAACAACGCCTTGGCTTATAAAGAATGAACGGCTAACAACTCTCCACTACCCATAAGGAGCTTTACAGCTCTCGGCAGACTGATAGGGAACCCCCGGACACTCACTGACCCTGCAGCAAAGGTGAGAACAAATGCACAAAGACACCAGAGGTGGAAGAGTAACAGCGGCTCTCGGAAACAGGCCAACATCAGAGCGTTTGGGGACCAATGGGAACCTATTGGGCTGAATGACTGAAGCGAAGCCAGCTTTTCCACATAAAGAGGGAACACGTCCACTGCACAGACCCACAGAATGGACTGAAAATAGAGCCCACAGAGGAGTAGGGTTTTTCTCCTCTTGGATCAAGGGCCTATTACCACTGTGCTTTGAAGTGTGGGGAAGTCTGAGTCAGGCTCAGACTGGGGCTGACCTGTCCCTAAGGTGACAGAACAACCTTCTGGTTTTGTCTGGAAACAGAGAAAGCAACAGTCCAGAGAAGAAAGCAAGCGCGTCTTGGTAAGGAACTCCAGGCAAGGAAGCCATAGGTCCGAAAGGGATTGTCTGCATTCTAACCCCACCCTAGAGCACATTCATTATCACGTTCCTAAAACGAAGTCCAGGGAAACCGAACAGTGGGCTTCGGTGGGAAGAAACGTGTCTTTGAAAGAATTCTCTAAATGTAACGCTGAGAAGGTTAAAGGGAAAGGAGGCCTGGGAGAGCTCTGGTTTAGAGTCAGTCATCCCAGCAGAGCTCCAGAGAGAATTTTCTCACCAGGGAAGGCCGATAGCAGAGAATGCTAGGATGGTTTTGGTATGAACTGGAGAACGTTTTGCATTGACAAAAACTGAAAAGCTGGGTATGTGTGGGTTACAGAAGGAATTTGTTCTAAACGGCTAGGTAAAAGTGTCTGGCAAGTCAGAAGGAATTTGTTGGTAGAATCTGAAACACATTCCTGATCATTTGAGAATGATACAAAGAAGTTCCACAAATTTCCCTGGAACTGCTGGTTGGAGCTAAAAGGCATGACTTGATGGGAGTCCCTAGATGTTTGGTTTCCTTCAGATCCTGGCAACGGTTTTCCATGTTGGAGAGACAAGAATAATTTATGGATCCTTTACAAAGCTGATGTGATCTTGTGGTTCCTATTTTGGAATCTTACAAGGAGCCAAATAAGCTCTCATTAGTCATATGAGCCTTGCAGGCTTACCAAGAACTCACCCTCTCCCTTGGCAAGCAAAGGGGCCCCATGTGCCCAAGGTAAGAATATCACCTGACATCTGTAACGCGCTGTGGGACCTCGTCGGCTTTATATGAGCAGTGGTTCCGGGCAACATCCAAAACCATTGCTGCATGTTATTAATTTGGATCACGTACATTTCCGCAAATGTTTTGCAACAGCTTGAGGGGATAAATTACTAAGTAATAAATGCTGGCTCTCATGTAAAGATTAATTTCTCCTGTCCTTGAAAAGTGTTAATTAAATTTTAAGGGTCAGACTAGCCCGGTATCTTAAAGTTATATATATCCTGAGGTAGAGAGAGGTGAAGTCATACAGTGTTGGGACAGGAGAGGGAACGGTGGGTGAGAAAACTACTTCTCAAGCGTGAGGACATACATTCGAATCATCTGAACTCATGTGCTCAAGGAAGAAAGAGAGACACAGACAGACAGACAGACAGACACACACACACACACGAAACACACACCCCTAAGACCTAAAGTTCAAATACAAATTTTTCTGTGAATCAAAGATTTCTTAGTATGTTTGGAGCCTGAAGGTTTTCTACTCTGTGTTACAACCAATTTTGTATAATTGAGGTTTCAAAAGCATTGTACTTCAGAAATATTTTCTATAATATTTCTACAATAATACTCTCTTCACAAGAATTCATGATCTTCTGTCTTTGGGAACTTTTTCCAATGGGAAGAAACTAGGACCCTACAGAGTTAGTTCTGCCTAATCCTCAAAGATTTCACCTACCTAGCTTCATGCTGCCCTACCTCCCTGTCCCCCTTTGAACTTTCTAATTAAACCTGAAGTCATCTTTTCCCAAAGCATGTGACTCAGGCAGCATAATGTCACGGATCAGGGCTGAACTATTCTAGACGCAGTGCATTAGCAGCCAAGGGGTGCTTCTTAGACTGAGCTATCTAGGGCTCCCTGAGGACTTGCTCCATGGCAACCACGCCACTTGGACTCCGATAGCTTTGTAATTCTGAGTTACAACACGGCAAGATTTATGATGGTGAGCTCATTTGCGAGGTGTGTTATTTGGACACCATTTTACTTATACTAACCTGGAGAAAGCCTCCGGAGAGGGAACGGATTTAGGCTCTGATTCACGCCGTCCTAACTCCGCTAGGGTTCTAATTCAATGGCACACGAGGGCCAGCCAGCATGACTTGATCAAGTGGATAATTACAGGATTTCTCATTTGTTCCTGCAGGATGTTACTGGCACTGCAGGATGGGTGTGTGGGCTGCGTATCATTCAGGCCTCACACAGGTCGATGAGAATGTCCTAAGTGACAAGGTCAATGGGAGCAGAGAGTCAGACATTCAGCATGAGCTCTTGAGAGGCTACTATGATAGCTAAGTTAGAGCAGTCTTTATGTCAGTTTGCCAGAAACGGAGTAATCGTTTCTGAAAAGGTAGGCAGGTGTTTTCCTACGTGGCAGTTAAACCGTGAATTTGTCAAAGTTAGTCAAACGCTCAACGCGCAGGCCCCTGGGGTGACAGGAAGGAATGAGATGGGCGCAGACCCGACTCCCAACACCTCACATTTCTTTTCAGGTCTCCCCAGAAGGAAGCTCGGCAGACTTGGCTCCTTCACTGAAAGCAATTATCTTAACTGGGTTTGAGGTCAATTACACAGCAACGTGGCCAAAGGCAATGAATAATTCTGTGCTACTAAACAAACGTTTAGAAGAAGTAACCAGGGCTGGAGAGACGGCTCAGTGGTTGAAAGCACTGGTTGCCCTTGCAGAAGTCCCAGCTCCGTTTCCAGCACCCACATGGCAGTTCACAACGGTAACTCCAATCCCAGTCGATCTAACGCCCACTGTGGTCTCTATGGGCATCAGGCATCCATGTAACACACATACGCAAGCAAGCAAGAAAAAAGAAGAAGAAGAAGAAGAAGAAGAAGAAGAAGAAGAAGAAGAAGAAGAAGAAGAAGAAGAAGAAGAAGAGGAGGAAGAAGAAGAAGAAGAAGAAGAAGAAGAAGAGGAGGAAGAAGAAGAAGAAGAAGAAGAAGAAGAAGAAGAAGAAGAAGAAGAAGAAGAAGAAGAAGAAGAAGAAGAAGAAGAAGAAGAAGAAGAAGAAGAAGAAGAAGAGGAAGAAGAAGAAGAAGAAGAAGAAGAAGAAGAAGAAGAAGAAGAAGAAGAAGAAGAAGAAGAAGAAGAAGAAGAAGAAGAAGAAGAAGAAGAAGAAGAAGAAGAAGAAGAAGAAACAGGAATATATTAGAGCCAGGGAGTGGGCTGGGTGGAAAACACTGTAACTCCCACACTTGGAAGGTGGAGGCAGGGAGAGCAGAGTTCAGAGTCAACCCGGCCTATATAGCTCAAAGCCAGCTTGGGCTACATGAGACTCTGTCTCCAGAGGATCAAGAAAAGAGTGGGGGGAGGGGGGAGGGGGAGGAAGAAAATGATAAATAAAAGAGAACAACAGAGACAAGACAAACATAACTGGACTTTGATGTAAAGTGTCTCCTCCCCTGGAATTCCATGACATTGATCCTGGCTGTCCTGGAACTGAAGTTGGAGAAAACACTTTTTCTGTTGACGACAATGTGACTTTTGACTCTTGAGAAATGTCTCTGCACCAGCAGGGACCTTTGCCTCCCATGCTAACACAAGTTCACATCATTAATGCTGTGATTGTCCCTTTCGAGACAGTTTGGCAGTTACTCAGAGATCAAACATAAAATTTTTTTTTGGCCAAGCAATTCTACTCTACCTGAAAAAAAAATCAAACAAATACTGCCACCCAAACATTCTATGTTGACACCATCACAAGAGCTAAAAGACAGAAACAATCCAGGTACTTGTCGGTGGTAAGCCATGGGTGCAACGCACAGTGGAATAGCCTTCAGTCAAGACACGAAAGGAATGGGGTGCTGATACTTGCTACCTTGTACACAAACCTGAAACTACTCTCTATGGAAACCAGACACAAAAGGGTCACAGGTTACGTGATTCCATTCATATACAGAGCAGTAAACATGAAGACAGGAAGAAGATTAATATTACAAGGGCATGGTGGCAGCCACAGGATTTTGTCATGGGTGACAGCACTGGGAAGGTACGGAACGCCTTTGCTCATTTTTACTCTGCTGACTTTGGAAAGAAGCACATTGCAATTCTCCACATTGAGCACTGAGTACACAGAACACCTTCCAGGCCTAAACAGTAGGACTTTGAGCCTTAGGTACAGAAACCGCAGTTTGCACCAGACCCTGAAGAGAAACTATTCCAGCTGCCTATGACACAGCAGACTCACAAAGGAGCCCAGCAGGAGAGAAATTATATCCAGTCCTTGTATTTGTTGAGTGCTGCTTCAAAACAGAATAGCCATTCATTTCTCTGACAGCTATAGAGCTCAGGATTAGATTTTTTTCCATGTTTCACACACAAAATGTGCTTTCCATAGAAAAGTGCTATATTGCCCTTTAAGAAAAGGAATCATGGTTGGGGATTTAGCTCAGCGGTAGAGCGCTTGCCTAGGAAGCGCAAGGCCCTGGGTTCGGTCCCCAGCTCCGAAAAGAAAAAGAACCAAAAAAAAAAAAGAAAAGGAATCATGAAATTGGTGGTCTACAGAACAAAAATGACCCATGTCTGTTCATATGTTTGTTTGAATTTAAATTCTTTGAAATTACATTTATTCTCTCTGTCTCTCTGTCTCTGTCTCTGTCTCTGTCTCTGTCTCTGTCTCTCTCTCTCTCTCTCTCTGTGTGTGTGTGTGTGTGTGTGTGTGTGTGTGTGTGTGTGTGTGCAAAAACACTCTTGTGCATGTGTGCACACCATAGTGTGGAGGTCATAGAACGATCTGTAGAAACCACTTCTCTCCTTCCAGCATGTGGGTCTTAGGGACTGAACTCAGGTCATCAAGCAATGCCCTTTGTCTGCTGATCTATCTTGCCTGTCCTATATTTAATTTCTTCATGTAAAATTAAAACTAAGAATTTTCTACTTCTCGGGGTCAAAGGATGACAAGATTTTTACTCATTACGAAATCAGAAAAGCAATAATAATAATTAAGACTATGGGAACTAAGACTAGCAAGGGCTGGGGTTGGAGGAGGGAGAGGAAAGACACTGGTTGGAATTCAGTACCTGTATTTGAGGGCTGTGTAATGGGGTGGTGACACCCTATCTTCCCTTCTCTGGTGCATGAATTAAGAGGTTATCGGAAGAAGACACCAAGCAAGGTGACAACTCTTCTTCAGAAGATGTTTGCGACCCAGGTAATGAGATAGGAAGACCAGGGCTTCAAGCTCATGCACAGTTACATAGCAGATTTGAGGTGATTCTGGGATAACAAGATAGCAAGTCTCAAAACATCAAAAAAGCGGGGTAGCAGGGAGAGGCTGGGAGGAGGAACAAGAAGAGAAAGAGGAAGCATTTCTCTGAGAAACAGGGACTTGATGAACTCAGAAGTGACAGTTCATTTCTCTGACTTTGAGGTGGAGAGGACAGAAGGTGGCCCTCTCTGTGGTATCTCCACAGAGCCGGGTCTAACACAATCCCTTCATCAGAGATGCCTCCAGGCTGCCATGTTTCCACAGCTTCCGGGAGACACATGGGGCATTTTCCTCTCCCACCCATGGGACTTTGCTCCAGTGTTTACCAGAGAACTTGGCAGAACCATAAAGCTGGCACTGGAGTTTGCCAAGAGGAATGGTAAGCTCGCTGGCTGCCTTTTCAATAGACAGCCTAGAGCCAAGGGTATGAATGATGATAAACCTCCAGAAAGGCTACGTTTTGTCATCGTTGATACTCAGAATCAGGACTTTGCCTTCCTGTTGGGCGTACTAGACCTCGAGGAGAATGATGATAGGGGTGTGGCAGTCTGTATACGCCCATGTGGTGTTCATTTGAGGTTTTCGTAAGAAACTGAGGCTGTCTACCCACTAGCCATTTACAAAGGGCAGGACTTTTTAAATGGGATTCGCAGAGTAATTATCTCTCTCTGGCTGACAGGGGAGGAGAGAGGTAACGCCATGGCTGATTAGAAGAATGGAGAATGCACGATGATCCTTCTAACGATACTACAGAAACTAAAAAAAAAAACAAAACAAAACAAAACAAAAAACCCAAACAAAAACCTTTTTTTTTTTTTTTTTAAATTGGATTTTTAAATTTACGTTTCAAATGTTATCCCCTTTCCCGATTTCCCGTCCATAAACCCCCTATCCCATCCCCCCTCCCCCTGCTTCTACGAGGGTGTTTCCCCACTCAGTCACCCACCCTTCCCACCTCCCCGCCCTGACATTCCCCTACACTGGGGGGTCCAGTGGTTCTCCTCCCATTGGTGCCCAACAAGGCAATGGGTGCTGGGAACCGAACTCATTTTTGGTTGTGAGCCTAGCCTTTAACAACTGAGCCATCTCTCAGCCTACCCTTTTTCTTGAAACAGTCTTTGCTAACGAACTCTCCCGCCTGGTGAGAAGGACCCTTGTTACGTGGTCCAGGCCTCGAACTGCCCAGAGGACACAGTTGTAAACGCTGGCCCATGGACGCAGCGGCAGGTAACATTTTCCTGCATCAGATCCATAGGGGCATCCTGACATGACCACAGACGAGGTCAGTAGGTCGCTATACTACTCGTTTGTTAATGGAGATGACACCCAGACATTCTGAGGGTTTTCCATGCTTCTATCAGCATCCCATCTCACCATGCGCCTCAGCACTCATCGGCTGGTTGTTAAAATGTATCGTTCTATGCTTAGGATGCAAATCTTGGGTCTCAACAGGGTGTGCAGCCAACAAAGTCGGCTGTTAAAACGAGGGACTCTCGGGGTTGGGGATTTAGCTCAGTGGTAGAGCGCTTGCCTAGTAAGCACAAGGCCCTGGGTTCGGTCCCCAGCTCCGAAAAAAACAAAACAAAACAAAACGAGGGACTCTTCTGTGACTTGGTTTAGAGATCGATAGAACTTGAGATTCAACTTCTCCTGTAATATCTAAGTATATAACCCAATGCTATACTCTTTAATTTTTTTTATTAGACCACTGAACGGGGTACTCTGATAATGGATTAATGTTCAAAAAATTTTTAAGAATTATGTTACTTATTTATCTCATGCATGTGAGTGTTCTAGCTGCATGTACAGATGAGAGCATCAGATCTCATTACAGATGGTTGTGAGCCACCATGTGGTTGCTGGGAATTGAACTCAGGACCTCTGGAAGAACAGTCAGTGCTCTAAACTGCTGAGCCATCTCTCCAGCCTGAATGCTCAATTTTTAAAAATAGTGTCTTATCACATATTCTTGAATTGTCACTGCTTTTAATGATAGTTGGGGGAAACCTTTTCAGTTCTTTAATTTTTTTTGAGTAGACAACTGAAATGGTAGAAGCAAGAGGAGAAGTCTTTACAAATTTAGCCACTAAAAATTGCAAAACGAAGTCACATGGTACACATCAACCAGCCCAGCCCACCCAGTGCTATATAATGAGAATCTGCCTAAGAAAGAAAAAAGGCAGAAATTTACAGTACATTTCTGTGAAAAGGGAGAGGCTACAGAAAAGGCTTCCTTTGCTTGCCGAGAGGGAAGTGCACACGAGGCATGAGCCAGGTCCCAGGAGCCTAAGATTTTCATCTGTCAATCTTTCTAACGATGTGTGCAGGTAAAGGCATGTTTTGTACAAAAATGAAATGTGATTGAAAATGATTTACATCCAAACTTTCCTTGAAGTAGTTTGCTATTTTCCAATTTTTGCCTTAGCGGGTATCAGCCAGTAAAACCCTTGGTTGAAAATGAAAGAAAAAAATGTAAAAATAATGATGATATTTGACTTCACACATTTGGTTCTAAGAACAGTACCTGCTGTGTGATGTGGTGAGCCGTGGACAACTCCTGTTTGGAAAAGGTTTAGGTATGGAGACAGTAGTCAAGGGGAAGGTAGGAGGTGTAGAGAAGACAGGTTTTGGGGTTTGTTTTGTTCGTTTGAGATAGTGTCTTATACATCCCAGGCTGTCCTTGAACTTGAAATGTAGCCAAGGATGATACTGAACTTTTGACCCTCCTGTCTCCACTCCATCACTGGTGGGATTATAGACCTTCAACATATATGTAGTCCCTGAGATTTAAACCTAGGTCTTTGTGGATACTAGTGAACATCCACCAACTAGGCTATAATTGCAGTCCCCAAAAAGATACTATCGGTGTGCTGCCTTGTGAGCCTCGTGGGTCCTTTATTAGAAAATAAACATGGGCTATGAAGTTGATATTATAGACTCTTTTGAATATGTGTGTGTGTGTATATATATACCTATATAAGTATATATGTATGTATATATACATATATGTGTGTGCATATAAATATACATGTATGTCTGTATGTGTGTGTAATACATATATAGTGTGTATATGTTTGTGTATATATAAGTGTGTATATACATATGTGTGTGTATATACATATATGTGTATATTACATGTATATACATATGTGTATATGTGTGTAGATATATACATATATAAGTATATATGTGTGTATATACATGAATGTATATGTGTGTATA
This sequence comes from Rattus rattus, assembly GCF_011064425.1. Classification (NCBI taxonomy): domain Eukaryota; kingdom Metazoa; phylum Chordata; class Mammalia; order Rodentia; family Muridae; genus Rattus; species Rattus rattus. The sequence continues at coordinate 89,599,004 of NC_046164.1, read as the reverse complement.
CATATATATGTGTATGTGTGTAGATATATACATATATGTATATGTATGTACATATTGCATGTATATACATATGTGTAAATCCCCCTGGGCCCAAAGGATACCAAATGGTTTACAAACCACAAAAAAGCAATTAGTAGCAGAAATAAAGGTTGAAATTAGGAGCACTTTATTGTCATGCAGGTACTCTAACAAAATAAACTTCCAGCATATGGAAGCCCAGTTAATAAAAAGTAAATATCTAGTGTTACTATTAATGCAAACACTCTGAAAAAAAAAACCAACCCAAACCCTTTCATTCCATTCCAGCACTAATTTGGTGTGTACGTCAAACTGACATTTCCCTACTTCCTTACTCATGATAAATCACTTTAAATAAAGCAGTCATACAAAAGCAAGATTATAAACTTAAATATTTGAGTAACAACGTGTATACCATTTGTCTTTATTGCTTTTCTGTGTCTTTAAGGAACAAAGGTTGCAGTGATGACAGGTGAATCAGTGGATACTTCTGGGGAGGGAAAGGTCAGGATGTGGATTAGCCCAAATCACATGACACAGCGTCAGTGCTCAGGATTCTAGTGCTAAGAATCAAAGAAAATTATAGAACCATACCCTAGAGCAGCTAATAAGGGTTTCAGCAAATGACTTAGAGAGCAAAGAATAATAGGTAATGAAATGGATTAACAAATTAAAAATTGAACATTGTAATTGGTTCATTCTCTAAGGAGAAAAAAAAAAAGAGTGTCACCCAGAGAGCAAAAGATAAACAAAGACAGGAAATACAGAATTTAGACAAGAAAGGAACAAGAATCTGTCTGGAGCCATAATGGAAATGCAACTTTTAAAAGGATACCATAAATCCCGAGCAAAGGATTGATAAAAATCAATCCTTCATTGTGAACAAACAGAACCCAAGGAAACAAGGAAGTGTGGGCTACAGAGGCCCCAGGAGCACTTCCTGGAACTGCTGGGGGAAAAAGCTCCAAGCCAAATCTAGGCTTATACATAACTCTGAAGGAAACCACAGGGGATATGGAAGAGAATGGCTATTTAGCTCCTCTCAGAGCCTGATGAAGGCCCTTGGGGATTTTCACTGGACTATGCTTCAAACATAGGAGAGTGAATGTATTTTGTGTGGCAGCCTATTGGTAAGGAGGCTGGTCCATGAGGAGGAAGATGAATATGGGAGAAGCCACCAGAAACATGAAACCCAGAGTAGAGTCAGGCAGTTATACAACATATCAAGAGTTGTTCCAGGGTTAAGCCAAAATGAGACCAATAATGGAAGAACCAGGCCACTGAACCAACAGCAGAGTTCAAGTTCAGAGCAACTTCCATTTCTCTGACAAGAACTTAAATCCTGGAGAAGAAAGGATAATTGAATGAATTCACTTCTAGCGCTGATGGGGTTTTCTCCTATAATTTGGAATGGCTGGTTGGATTTGTAACTCATAAATGTGACTTTGTTTTGGGAAAAAAGTGTTTGCCAATTCAGTTACATTAAGGAAATTGTAATAAAACTATCCTGGATTATACAGGTGGATCCTAAATATGATGACAAGCGTTCCTGTAAAAGAATAAACCAACAAGCAAATAGGAGATTGCATGAAGTTGGAGACATAGGACGGTTGAGCAGCCACAACCCAGTAACAGTCCATCTTTGAAGGAAGTCAGGTCAGGAACTCCGGCAGGACTGGAGCCTGCGGCCAATGCAGAGGTCATGGAAGGGTGCTCCTCACTGGTCGTTTCCTGTGGCTTTCTCAGTCTGCTTTCTTTTAGAACTTAGGTCCACCAGCCTGGGGATGGCTCCACCCACCATGGGCAGGACCCTCCCCCAATGATCTCTAGTTGAGAAAATGCCTTACAGCTGGATCTCACAGAGGCATTTCCTCAACTGAGGTTCCTGCCTCTCTGATGACTCTAGCTTGTGTGAAGTTGACACAAAACCAGCCAGTAGAAGAAATATTAGAGAATACATTTCTGTTGTTATAAGTCACCAAGTGTGTGATCATTGTTACTGTAGCACTAAGCTAATGTACTACATATATTCAAAGCCTCATGAGACTTTGAATATCACTGTTTGTCTCTGCAGCCTTTCCCTAAGACACCAACACACACACTCGTATTTCACACACGCACAGACACACCTAACATGCATGCCTCATAACACACACACACAACCTCACACACACAAACACAGACACACCTAACACTCATACCTCATACCACACACACACCTCACACAATTTTACCAACTGTAAACAAGGACACAAGGCAGCAGACCAGACACAGGCATTTGAGGATAAGCCTTTATCCTAATACTTTATCCTAGGTTTACATCCTTCCTGGGCACTTAGGTTTTGGAGGTAGCAAATGGTAGACACAAGGCAAAAACCATTATTAACTAGGATTGGTTTAAAGCATCCCCCCAAAACATAGCAGATGACATCCAAATGCGTCTTTGGTGTGAAGATTTCAAACTACAAATATGATTAATTTGTTTTCTTGGAAATCTCTGGGGTAGTAACTGGCTCTCCCAAGTCTGTGTACAGACGTCCCAAGATGCACATATTGCTTGATTGAACTTGTGAGAATGAAAAGAACACCATAGTTTGGTGCACTGGTAACTTATGAGTTATTCTTGTACATAAAACACTACGTATCTACACTAAGACAACTGCGTAGTGACTCCAAATTTACAATTCAGTACTTTCCAGGTTGGGTTCTGTGATAGCCACCCATGGTTGTCAACTTGACTGAATCGGAACCACCTAAAACCTAAATGACTGGGTACACCCATGAGGGATTTTTTTTTTTCTCTCAATTAAACCATTTGAAGTGGGGGCAGGGGGATAAACCACTTCTAATTGGGATCTTGGAGGTAGGAAGAGAAACCTAAAATCCAAGTATTTTGAGGTGGGAAGATCCACCTTTAATGTGTACAGATCTTCTGTGGGCAGCCTACATGACAGACATGGAAGGAGGAAGCCTACTCTCCCTTCGCCTGCTTGCTCTTGTGTTCTCTAGCGAGTCCATTTCTTCACTGGCACTAGAGCTACTTCCTTGGGATTCTGGAGTATACTGAAGACCAGCTGAGACATCAGCCTCGTGAACCACTGGTTCTTGGACTTTCTGTTCACAGCCTGTAAGTCATTCCAATAAATCCTCTCTATAAATACGGAGAGAGTCATTCTATAAGTTGTTACTCTAGAAGATTCTAACACGGGTTCTTCGCTTGGTTCACTGATGTAAACACTGAGAAGGGCACCTAGCGCACAGTAGGTCTTCAATATTTGTTAATGATTCAGAATATACTTAAAAGAGTAGAAGAGGGGTTGGGGATTTAGCTCAGTGGTAGAGCACTTGCCTAGCAAGCACAAGGCCCTGGGTTCGTCCCCAGCTCTGAAAAAAAGAAAAGAAAAAAAAAAAAAAAAGAGTAGAAGAAAGGAAATCAAGCATGCCTTATCTAAGAATCACAATTTAAAAGTATCCATGTGATTATTATTGCTCATACATGTTTCTGTATTATGAATACATTCTAAACCCTCAATTGGTAAGTGAATATCGGCAACCTTTTCCCTTCTGCTTCCTAGTGACAGCTCAACTGTCACCATTCACCTTCCATATCTTTTCATCAACATCGACAGCTCTCACAGCTAAGAGTAATGGTGTTAGAGGTGGAGAGGTGGAGTCAGCACAGCCCTAAGAGCGATGGTGTTAGGGGTCAGGGGGTGGAGTCAGCACAGTCCTAAGAGCAATGATGTTAGGGGTCAGGGGGTGGAGTCAGCACAGTCCTAAGAGCACCGATGTTAAGGGGAGGGGGAGGAGTCAGCACAACGGGGGGTGGGAGGTATAATCACTGGAAAGACTCAAACACTTCTTGAGGGAAATACAGTCGTCTTCTTTTCTCAAAGCAACGGGCAGTGACAGAACCACAACAGCCACTCCCATGTTTCCTGATGAGGTCATTTTATAGACACTCAATACTAGTTTTAGCTTCTTGTTTCTATGTAGGCCAACCCGATTTACAAAGAGAGTTCCAGGACAGCTAGCACTGTTACACAGAGGAACCCTGCTTCAGAAAACAAAACATTTAAAGAAAAAAAGTGAATGAATTTTTTTTTTTTTTAAGTATTCATTTAGATTTTCTCTGGAACTCCTTGGAGAGTTCGAGTACAACACATACCCTGAGGAATGGTCTTTCAGACAGGCAGTTTATGAGGTAGCTAAGTGTTGAAATATACAGTGGGCTTCCTGGGTGTCTCCCATTGAAGCGAAGTGAGGGCATCGGGATAGCCTCACCAGTGACTCTGGTCCTCTGTCCCGTCTTAGTTCTCATTCTGGAAACTATCAAATGTCTATGTTTTAACTATTCCACTGTCTTATGGTTTTAATTTGTGCTCTGAGCAAAACAAAAAAATAAAAACAACAAAAAGCCACCTGGTGGAAAGCATTTCCCTCAGACTTGACCAAGGAAAACAAACAACACCAGGAACGGGGATGCTAGACCAGGTCAAGGAAATGTTACAGGAAAATACCAAACAAATATGCCCCTGACATTCAAGAACTCCTTAATTTTATGAAGATACCAAACCTAAGACTCTACGGAATACAAGAAAACCAAGGGTGGAATTTCCTCAAATCTACAGTAAGAAATGGACATGCATACTATAGATAAAAATGTCAAAAATATGAAGTTGCAAGTTTCGTGGCACAGGTCTGCAGTCTCAGCTACTCAGGAGACTGCTACAAAGGGTTGACAGGCTCAAAGCCACCCTAGGCTACAGAGTGAGTTTAAACCCAGCACGGGCAACTCAGTCAGACTCTATCTCAGAATAAAAGATAAAGTGAGGGACATAGCTCAGCGCTAGAGTTTCTTAGCATGTACTAAATTCTAGTTTCAGTCTCAATAACTCCACCTTGTCTCCAAGGCAAAACAAAACAAAACAAAACAAAACAAAAACAAAAAAACAAAACAAAAACAAAACAAAGAAACAATATCAGAATAATATTACAATAATTAAACAAACATATCGGAATAATATTGGGTCTCTCATCCACAATCCCAGAAGTCAGGAAAGCAGGGAATAGCACATATCAAACCCTGAAAGTAAATAATGCCATCAGAAATCAACTCCAAATGAATTAAAGGTCTTCACATAAGATCTGAAACGCTGAAACTGTAAGAGGAAAAGTTAAACACTTAAAAAATACTAATGCTGGGCTGGAGAGATGGCTCAGCGGTTAAGAGCACTGACTGCTCTTCCAGAGGTCATGAGTTCAAATCCCAGCAACCACATGGTGGCTCACAACCATCTGTAAAGAGATCCGATGCCCTCTTCTGGTGTGTCTGAAGACAGTGACAGTGTACTCGTCATATATAAAATGAATAAATAAAATCTTTGAAAAAAATTAAAAAAAATACTAATGCTAATTACAACTATTTTGAGTTTCTATCTCTTCCCAGTAAGAACAGCTATCAAGAAACCAAATGACTACCCATCATGAGGATATGGGACGAAGAGGAACTTTAACACCGTTTGTGGAAACACAAACTAATACAGCCTGTTGCAGGATATTCAATCATACTGTGAACCCTAATATTGTGTTGTTTACTGGAAAAAAAAACTATTTCTAGTTGTAGTGTGGCTCAACCCTTACCATACACCTTTGATCCTTCTGGATGGAACACAGACATAACCCGTGTACACACCACTCTGAAATTTCAGTACAGAGACACAGAGAGCGCTCTCCCAAAACGGAAAGTAGAATGGCGTATGACCCAGGTATACGACTTCTAAGTGCATACCTCCTACCACAGAGATAGCCCCACACCCACATTTATGGCTACTCTATTCACAACAGCTAAGGGACGGAATCCCTAGATGCCCACAAACAGATGAATGGATAAGGAAAATATGGTACAAATACATATGGAATTTTATTCAACCACGAGCAGAAATGAAATTATGATGTTTGCAGGAGAACTGGTACGATTAAAGGGCTCGTGGAACAAGAGGGGGGGGGGCTGGTAAGAGGCCAAAGAACCAGGAAGAGTGATGAGCCCTTGGCCTCCAAGACACGGAAAACAAGCAGAAGGAACAGTTGATGGGAACCGAACCGGAGCTGTGGAAGGGATGCCTATTCCCTCTGCCTCTGCCCCCACCCCATCCCTGGCCATGTCTGTCTGTCTGTCTGTCTGTCTGTCTGTCTGTCTGTCTGTCTCTGTCTCTCTCTGTCTCTCTGTCTCTCTCTCTCTGTGACTATAAGTGTGTGTGTGTGTGTGTGTGTGTGTGTGTGTGTGTGTGTGTGTGTGAGAGAGAGAGAGAGAGAGAGAGAGAGAGAGAGAGAGAGAGAGAGAAATGTTTTCCTTAAAACAAGGTAATGCAGAAATGCAGCAAGTGATTTTTTTTTTTTAAAGTATGGATTCTTCGTGCTACAAGACTGCATTCCAGTAAGTGCCAGGGGTTGCCTACTTACAATTTTACTTCTCTTGATGGCTGGGGTCCGGAATTAAGAACTCTGAGACGAAAAGAACAAGGAGGAAACTGGCTTGAAATAAAGTCCGAGTCCCTTGATCGTAGGGCTCTGTTTGGGATCATGGTGAAGAAGCACTGAAAACTGAAAAATTACTAAGCCAAGGAGGGATTCCAGACCCGACTACGGCAGGATGAGGGCACCCACTTGACAGGTCTTGTAGCATCAGTAAGTGTCGGGGACTTGCTGTGCACAGAGGATATAACGGACAGATGAGTAGTTCTCTCCACCCCAGTGTCACAGGTTAAGGATAGATATTGAAATGATTGCAGAGGCTGAAGAGATCGTGAAGTCAGTAAGTGCTTGGCCTGCAAGCACGGGGGCCCCAGTTTGATCTCCCAGCGTTTACATAAGCATATACCTATTGGGAGGACAGAAGGGCAGCAGTAATAGGCTCAGTGTGCATACACGTTTTGGGGAAGGACAATGAGGCCAGTGGGCTCAAGCATAAGAACTACGGATCCTCTTATGAAGACAGAGACAGAGAGAGACAGACAGACAGACAGCTTCTTCATTCACTATGCTTCCCGGGTAGCTAATAGTAGTGTCCTACTAGCAAAACAAAGGCTGCGAGATATACACTGAAATGAGGCCTTGTGGGGTTAGCCCAAGGCCATGGATGTAGCTGGTTCAAATGTCTCAGACTTCTATGCAACATTGTTCCAAATGTGTGAACCTAAAAGCTTCCAGAACTCTTCCCCGAATAAACTATTCTGGAATACATACAAGCCTCGTACCTGAAATGAAAATTAAACTGTATAGTGTTGGCATAGCTGGCACATGGCCAGGTTGACACTCTTGGCTCAGTTCTGCCCAAGAACCCCCACACAGCACCAAGTCCTCTGCTGCAGGAAAGAGGCTACCATGTTTGTTTCTTTCACAGAAAAACTGAAGCCAGGGAGTTTTTTTTAAACCTGGCTAAAGTGTTTAAATCTCTTGTCACATGGGGATCTGGATTCTATCAGATATTTGAGTGGAAAAAGCACCTCTAGCCACCTTTAGCTCTAGGAACCCACGCCCCAAATTCTCCACTTTGATTGGAGCAATATTCTGGCATTTGATTCAGGGCATAGAGCATGGTAGGGAACTCATATCTGTTATGTGGGATTGGGAGAGAGAGGACAGATGCAGGCAACTCTGCCAGAGCAACTCCCAGCTCAGCCAAAGAACGAGAAGATTGTGAGAAGACAGCACCATAGTCAGTGATCTTGTTGCAGCCTTCGTCCTCGAGTTGAGCATAAAATAATCTTTATTCTAGTAAAACTATAAATTGCATTGATTGACATTCCAAATATTACACCAATATTGCATTCTTAGAATAGATCCAATCTGGATAAATATAATACCCTATTAGATGTCCTTGGATTAAATTTATATATGTATCTTTGCTTTGTTTTGAGACAAGGAAGCTATGTAGCCTAGCCTGGGCTGGCCTTGAATTCAAGGAGATCCTTGTGCCTAGGTCTCCCAATGTCAGGATTATTACTAAGCACAGTCGTGCTCTGGTGAGCCTATAAATGCTTTATTGAGGACTTCTGTATATGTCATGGAAGATACTGGCTGGCCTTCCTTATATTGCATTTGTGACTTAGGGGATAATGTTACATGGTTTCATTAATCTGGTTAGCAAGTGTCACCTTTAAACCCATTCTCTTAAACTAAGTCAGTATAAGATGCTTAATTGATAGAATTCACCAGCACATTGAGGTTTTTGTATATGTCGGGCGAAGATTTAAATTATAGATCGAATGTTTACACAGGTGCAAAATGATATACGATATATAGAGCTTTATTTTTGTGTCCATTTTGTTAAATCAGTCAGGATAAAGGTGCTTATAATGTCTTTATTTTGCATGTGGCACACAATGACATCTCCTCTTTATGGGTCATGCCTTACCTTTTCATTAATTGATATCGGCGCTGGTAAACGGATCGGATTGGTTCTGTGATTATAAAGCTCATTTAATTATTGAGAGTCCTACAGAAAATGAACTATTTTTATGTTAGACATCCAACTTATGACAATTTAAAAATATCAATTTATTAATTAATTGGAAGCCTATGGCATTTCAATGTAAATAGTGTATCTTTATACTGTTTCCTGTATAACAAAAATAAAGGCAATTTTATCTTACATGTGAGAGAAGCAGGGTAAAAACACAACATGTTATTGTTATGGAAAAGCCTCTGGGCCCTTCGGATGGGTTGTGGGGACACTGAGGATCACTGTGCTAGTTTTCATGAGGACATACGAGCTGAATAAACACTTGGGAAACAAAGCAGAAGGAACTGGTGTTAACTCACAGACCACTTCTCTCTTGACTTGAAATCCTGCCCATCCTTCAAGAGCCGGCTAAGCTCTTGTCTGCAGAATTACCTCCTCCTCTCTGCTCAGTCCCTGGGCTGCCTCTCTCGTTGTGCTTCATGGACGTACAGTGCAGTGATCCGTGGAGATACTCGTGAACACACAGTGCAATGGCCCATGGACTATTCATGAACCTACAGTTCAATGACCCATGGGCTATTCGTGATCAGACAGTGCAATGGCCCTCGATTTTCTTTGCTTATTATGACCCACCACTAGCCTGAGTGGCATTTATAAAAGTCCCTATCCTCTTTTAATAAAAATGCTCCATAACCATCAACTCAGAATCCCCACATCTTCAACACTACCAGTTTCAACGTTTTGTTTAAGCTTCACTCCCTGTCTGTATTAGAAAAATCTATTTTCATTTTTCAAATAAAATACAATGCTAAATACTAAATATCCTTTTTTTTTTTAAGTTTCTGTGTCTCCCCCAACCCCACCCCACCCCACACTCTGCCCACTGCCGCACTTCCACAGCTGTGTTCTGGGCTCTGGATGACCTTGTCTTTGATACTTGTGTACACGTCCTTTGCTCATGTTTTAGCCGTGCACAGCTGTCTGTCTCTGTCCTGCGTGAGTCCTAAAAGAGCAGCACCAGAGTGATTTCCAGGCCTGTGTACAGCAGCACCAGAGTGATTTCCAGCCCTGTGTACAGCAGTGCCAGAGTGATTTCCAGGCCTGTGTACGGTGCTTGGCCCAGGGCAGGCCTGGAACAGTGCGTTCTTCCTGAGAGTCTTGCTTTACATCGAGACAAACTTCCACGTACTAAAGAAGCGAGTACAAAAGTTCATGTGTGGGTCACGAAAGACTATAGGCAGAATACAATCTGGCGAAAACAGATAGAAGGATTATTTTGTTCTTCCCCAGATATTTTTTCCTGTTACATAATTCCCTTCTAAGCACAGAACTCCCAAGGACATTCTTGTCCGGATCAGATGTAGGAGCCGAAGTGAGGCAAACAGAAGAAAGCCTCCTCAGGGGAAGAACCACGGCGTTTTAATCAGCCCTCCGGGCCTGAGTCAGCACACCTGCCACTCTGTTTAATAACAACTGTCTTCTCAGAGCAGCACGCTTGTGCGTTCTCAACAGCCAATGAATAATACATGCATAGCCCAGAGAGTAACATTTATTACGATAACTAACCTCGGGCAGAATGGACGCCATGTGGAAAATAAAGGGGGGAGGGGGTAGGCTGGGGCGTGGTGGAACTCTTCTAGATTTGCAAAGAAAATAAAAATGAGACCTGAAAAACAGGCTAAGTGCCCGCCTTGAATTTCACCACCCACAAAGAAAGCTACCTAAAAATGGGATCTGCTGGTGCACACAGCTGATGAGCCAGGTCTTTACACATTCCAAAAGAAGTATTTCTTATCCTGAGCCGCTTCAAGTTAGTACCGGTTTCCCCCTGTTCCCTACTGCATGGCTGGATCCCTGAGGGATCCAGAGTCCACGGTGTTTACTTTTTTTTTTTTTTTTTTGTGGTTCTTTTTTTCGAGCTGGGGACCTAACCCAGGGCCTTGTGGTTGTTAGGGCAAGCGCTCTACCACTGAGCTAAATCCCCAACCCCGTGTTTACTTTTTTATATGTCCTATGTTCTACTACCGTCCAAAAGCTCTAAAATGCTATGCACATATTTATTGAATATAAAAATATGTTGTTGGTACCGAAGCGTTGAACTGCTGGATGGGATACATGTTGGTTAACTGGGGGAAGAGAAGCAGAAAGATCAGATGAGCTGTGTTGAGATGCCTACATAACGCAAGCTCCACAAACTACTTTACACCCACCAACCAGAAGTTCAACTCTTTTCTCTCCCCTCCCATTTTAATGGAATAACCATGAACTGCCTTTTGCAAATTCATATGTTGAGCATTTAGTCTGCAGACCACAGGGTTATCTGGGAGGTTCTGGGAACTTTAGGAGGTGAGAGCTACTTGGCGGGAGTCTGTCACTGGAGATGTGATTTTGAGGGTTAATGACCGCCTCCCTGAATATGGGACCAAGCCACCATGGGCTGCACCCTCTGAAACTGAGGGCAAAGATAAAGATCTTCTCTTTTAAGCTGTTCTGTTAATTTTGTTCACAGCACACAAAAGTAATACATAAATCTAGTGCCAGAAAAGCTGACTAAACTTGATAGTGTGGTTCTTAAACCCTTGGTGCTGGTTTACAGGGAACATTTGGAGACATGTGACAGGGGAAGCCTAGTAGGCTGTGTGAAGACTCAAGGGTTGATTCTGGTAGGTGCTTAGAAGACCACATGATGACAAAGAAGTGAACAGTACAACAGCTCTCACGAAGGTAGGGGATGGCTCAGGGGGTAAAGCGTTTGCTCTGAAAGTGTGAACACCTGAGAACTCACAGAAAAAGCCAGGCACGGCGGTGTGCACCCGAAACCTCAAGGGGTTGCAACGACAGGCAAACCCCAGGGATTCACGGCCAGTCTAGCCAAAATCATGAGCTCCAGATTCAGTATGAGACCCTGTTTCAAATGCACAGTGGGGAAAGATACTCATCTTCAACCTCTGGTCTCCATATGTGCCTCTTGTACCTGCTACTTCTCCCAAACACGCATGTGCGCACGCACGCATAGACTCCACTCAGGTTTCTAATGGGAACAGGATTCTGTTGGGAATTAGATAGCGGCCATGCATGTAACATTCTGGTGCAGAGTTTGTCTACTCTTTGCCTTGACTCCTGAAGCTTTGGGGAGACTGAATAGTCTAATTCACCTATTTGGGGAGATTTCAAGGCAGCATAGACTTTGGGCGTGGATGGCTACTGCTAACTGCTTTTCCAGGTTTATGATGAGAGTGGGGTTGGGGGAGAACAGAACAATTTAAGTCTTTGCAATTGGCCAGAGAAAGAATCACGTTTAAAGGTGCAGATGAGGGGTTGGGGATATAGCTCAGTGGTAGAGCACTTGCCTAGGGGAAGCTAAGGCCCTGGGTTCAGTCCCCAGCTCAAAAAAAAAGAACCAAAAAAAAAAAAAAAAAAGGTGCAGATGAGGAGAATGTGACTGCTAAAGACATCAGAGGAACTGTGAACAAACCAGGGTTTGGTTTGGGGGAGGTTTTTCTGGTTTGTCTGTTTAGTTGTGTGTTTTTTGGTTTGGTTTTTGGGTTTTTTTTGTTTGTTTGTTTTTTGTTTTTTGTTTTTTGTTTTTTTTTTTTTGCAACGAGACAACAGGAAACACGTCTGAAGGCTTCTCAGGAGTGTGCCAGACGCATGCTCTGGAATGGAATATACTAGGGTTTTTAACTCTTCTGAAAGACTGCTTTGAACAGAGAGCTCCAGGCTTCCTGTGTTCCCGCCTGCTATCCAGTCACGGCAGAGGCTGCTGGACACGAGACCTAAATACCCAAGACACTAAGTTCAATCTCTAATACAGGAAAGCAAAAATACGGTATTTTAATTACAGATACATATGACTAGGAGTACACATATGTAATTATATCCATGTAATATCAATAAGCTCTCTTTTGTTTATTTCTACCCTCTTCTGCTCCTAGTAGTGTCTCCCCATGTAACCCAGGCTAGCTTTGAACTTGAGACCCTCCTTTCTCAGTCTGGGATTTTAAGCAAATACCACCATACTCTGAACTGTTAGTCTCTTAAATGGGAATCATAATATATGTTCACATATCTTCTTTTTAAACATATGTTAGAAAAAAACAGAAGATATTCTGATACACATTTGTTTGACTACATATAATGGGCAAAAGTTTTGGTGAGATATAATGAAAACTATAACTTTAAGAAAGCATCATATATATATACATGCCATGTGAGCTCTCTCTGCCACTAAACTTTGTCACCAGCCTCAGCCTCAGTTATTCCACTTACTGCTTATACTAAATTGGAAAATAATAATTTTATTTGCATGCAATATATATGGTTTGTATTTTATTTTGGTTTTGTTACTGCGATAAAATACTCTGACAAAAATCAACTCAGAGAAAAGGTTTGTTGTTGTAAAATTTTAGGTTACAGCTCATCACTGTGGGTAAATCAAGGCAAGAACATCAAAGATGTATCATATCCACAGTCAAAAGAAGGGAGAAATTAATGCATATATGTTTGCTTCTTATTTGCTCTTTTTCATTTCTGTGCTCTTCTACAGTTTAGGGCCCCCGGCATAGGGAATGGTGCTGTCCACAGTGGACTTTCCCAATCGATGAACTAAATTAAAACAACCCCTCACAAACATCCCCACAGGCAAACACAATGCAGACAAGGCCTCAGTGCTATAGGTTGTATCACATTAACACCTCAAGCTAACTATCACAGAATATGTACTAAATTAGCACGGTATTTCTTTTTACAGAATTTTTACAAGGTGAACTAAGAAGTACTAAAGTTTCCATGCTTTATATCGAAAAGTAAAAAGCTAGTATGCTAAAATCTTCCTCTGTGTAGAACTTTGTATAAGTTATTTAATCCACCAGCACTCACCATCTGCTTACCTTCTAAACCCTGCATTTTTCTATTTAAAAAATGTTGTGTTTAACAGTTCTTAATATATAAGTTACTATTAAAATATAATACTTGTTGGGGTTGGGGATTTGGCTCAGTGGTAGAGCGCTTGCCTAGCAAGCGCAAGGCCCTGGGTTCGGTCCCCAGCTCTGAAAAAAAAAGAAAAAATAAATAAAATATAATACTTGTTATGTTGCAGTATCTTTACGAAACAGACATAATGGAAGGCACACTCTAGTAAACTTGTAAGAAACATCACTTGGGAGTAAAGTGGTCCCAGGGAGCTCCTTGTTTTATTCCTCTATGTTTTAAATTCAGTGTCCAATCTCATGTAAAATATGTAGTCATGATGTGGAGATTGAAGTCACTGAACATAGATACGCATAACTTCAGCGTTTAGTTTAGAAGTGCAGTCAACATTAGCGACAAGTACTATGTCTCTACAAGCCATTTTATACTGGTCCTCCCATTTTCAAACTCCACACCTCAGCTATCACTGGAAAACTACATGTGACACTAGAACAAAGTGACATTGTGTTTTTATATGTGATATAATAAAATGCGTTAGCTGCATTTGTGGGCGTTTTCTTCAGAAAAGGGTTCTCCTAGATAATAATTCTCCTGTGTATGAGATTGAGACTGTAAGCTTTGCCTCACTGGTTCTTCTCTGTAGACCCAGACCAGAGCCTATATCACACTTTCCCAAGCCCATTAAGGAAAAGCACTTCTTACACATCATATTGCTGTCTTTGCAGCTTTTAAAACATGTCCTGGAAAACTGGCCAGGTCTCCTAACTCCATTTATATTTCCTTTTCCTTCTTGCTACAGGGTGGCTGGATCCAGCCTCTACAAAGCACCATGGTGAGGCGCTAGAACGCATTAGGAACATTCTGAAAAGCTGTGGTGAGAGGCTCACTTTCTCGAACCCCTGCCAGTCTCCTGATGGTTTAACCTTGTCAGATAAACAAGCCATGCCAAAAATAAGAGTAAATGATAGCTTGAGACAGGTGCAAAAGAAAAATTATGAATGTTACATCAAATATATGTAGTTTTAATTCCCCCTTACAGAAAGTGTCAATGACAGCAGTTTAAATCAAACAGCGGATACATTTTTTTTTTACAAGAATATTGCTTTTTGTTGGGAATTTATATATTTAGTGAATACATCCATCTCATTCCACTTAAGACTACTGCTTTTCAGAACTGCAGGAGATCTGGGTGACTCTAGCTGACATTGGGAATTAGATGTAAAATTATTGCTTTATTATTGACAAAACTGCTTGTGGAAGGACAGATAGGGTTGAGGACAGGTTGAATCTGTTAATGTTTTCTGGTATAGTCTGCCTTTTCTCACTTCCAATTTTGCCCCTAATCAGTTCCTAAAACAGAACTTGAAATGAGCTGCTTGGTTCATGGTTGCTAGAGCCCATGTTTACGGTCACTTTCATAGATAAGCCTCACCTAGTTATAATCTGTGGATTCATTCATAGCTCTTGGCCACTGACCAAGTGGGGAAAGGAACCAGAGTACTCTGGGGAAGGCCCTTTACATGGAAGCAGAAATAATAGTACAGGGGACCCAATATTCAGAGGCACTGCTGCAGGAATTCTAGTGAATAAAATCTTGCTTCATTTTTAAATAGTTTGAGATCAGTGTTTCACCAGAACATATCATGCATTATTAAAACAGTCCTCTGGTCTATGCTGAATAAAATATAGAAAACTTTTTCTATTCTTTCAGAAATACATTAATAAGAAATAGTAAACTAAAATCCACAGGAGAATGGTCCCGCTCTCAACCGTCAGCACATGTCAGATTGTGCAGAATGTTAACACAATCTTTATCTTGAAGGAAAGAATATGAAAAACAGAACCGTGTGAAAGTTCTAGGTGAAAGAGCTTTGAGATAAAAAATTATGATGAATGTTGCTTATAATTTAATTCAAATTATAGTATTTTGAATCCCAAATTAAATCTCAAGAAATGACAGTACATTAGATTAATAAAGCCAGGGGATACTCTATGGAGAGCATGTGTCAACAATAAACCAGCAAGGGCAACAGCAGATCCACCAGAGCTCCTCAGTGTCAGACGATTACCAAGAATGACTTTGCCAGCACCAAATAATTAAATTTTTATTGCTGAACATTGTGGCCTTTAATTCACTCAGAAATCTTCCCTTCAATAAAGTATCTATGCTCACAAGACTGTGAGCTTCTATTTTGTGGTTCAAATACCACTGAGGTTCTATTTTAACAGAAATTTACTAAAGTTAAATCATCAAGAAGCTGAAAATTATTCAAGCTGCTCAGAACATAAAGATCATTTTATTGAAGGCTTATTTAAATTCAACTCATTTCTTGGAAATATTTTTGGTGGGACATACCTTTATCTCAGTACTTGGGAGGCAGAGGCAGGTGGATCTCTCTGAGTTCAAGGCCAGCCTGGTCTACACAGTGGATTCCAGGATAGCCAGAAGAGCTAAACAGAGAAACTCTGTCTCAAAAAACAAAACAAAACAAAAATTTATCTATAGCTTATCTTACATAGACTGCAGGGAGACTCTAAACTACCTTATAAAATTTGTAATCTGTTTAGTGAAAACTTTCAAGTAATTAAAAAATAAGTAGTAATAAGTATGTAAAGACTTGGGCAGGTAGACAAGATAGCTAAAAACCTGGGCAAGTAGACAAGATGGCTACAAACCTGGGCAGGTAGACAAGATGGCTAAAACCTGGGCAGGTAGACAAGATGGCTACAAACCTGGGCAGGTAGACAAGATGGCTAAAAACCTGGGCAGGTAGACAAGATGGCTAAAAACTTGGGCAGGTAGATATTATGGTTTAGCAGGAAAAGGTATTTACCAACAAGGGACAGTTGAGTCTGATAGAAGTTGTGAGAGACAGAGAGCTAGCCTCACCCCTTGCCATCTGCAGCATTCATTCATTCATTCATTCAAAGAGAAAAGAAAATGTCCAAGTGTCTGTCACCAGTCCTGGGGAATCACGTTTGCTCACATGATTCTCTCTGGATAAAATGCATTTTCCCTGCACACTTACGAGAGTCCTACTCACATTTAAAATGTGAATAATGATCTGCTAGGATGTGGGCTCCATCAAAATCCAGGGCTCCTTTTCCCCACATATATCTAAAAATCCTAGAGCAGTGTCTGGTATGTACTCAGTAAATACTTCTGACAAAATGGAAAAATGTATAAGGCCATATCCAAGTCTCTACCCAGAAGAATAAATAGGAATATATTCTGTATCAGTTGCTGGAAATCAGTCTAGGAACTCTGTTTTTGAGGCAAAGAAAGCAAAGAAAATGTAAATTTAAATAGGGAAAGTGAGAGGGGGAAGTGGCCATATACATGAAGTTTAGCTCCATTTAAGATCACTGCATCTATATTTAGCAAAGGGCGAAGGTAAATCATAGAACATATTTACCCAAAAGCCTTTTTCTACCCCTTGCTCCTTACAGAGGTGAAAGGAGACACTCATTTCTCTCACATCCCTTAATCTATGCATAGTCTTATGACATATTTTTTTGTAGGAGGAAATTTACTAATACTTGACTTGAAGAAGATTACTTTTTTATTGGTAGGAAAAGGGAGCAGTTAGAAAGCTGTCCAGTGGCTTCCTGCTTCCTGCCCTGGAAAACAGCTGTTATACTGGAGATTTTGTATTTATCTTGCTACAAGTGGGGGAGGGCAAAGCAAACAACAGAGCTGTCAATCCAGAATCACGGCATTAAAATGCTTCTGTGCCAGCAAGCAGCTATCTTTTGATATGTTTGACAAATAAATTCTCTTGGCTAAGAACTATCAGTCTTCTCTTCTGTTACATTGCTAAAAATATAAACTAGAAGAAAAAGCTTTTTTTTTTTTTAAAAAAAGTAGATTGGTAAATAATACTTATAAGTGAACTTATAAAATGCACATTTGATTTTAAATTATATATATATATATATATATATATATATTTTTTTTTTTAGTTCTTTTTTTTGGAGCTGGGGACCGAACCCAGGGCCTTGCGCTTCCTAGGCAAGTGTTCTACCACTGAGCTAAATCCCCAGCCCCTTAAATTATATTTTAAAGTAGCATTTCTATGTTCTGATTGTGTATATATGTGTGCATGTGTGCATATGTGCAGTATATGTGTATATGTGTGAGTGGTGTGTATGGATGTGTACCTGTGGTGTGTGTGTGAGTGTGTGTGTGTGTGTGTGTGTGTGTGTGTGTGTGTGTGTGTGTATGCAGGTATATCTGTGTGTGTGGTGTGTATGCATGTGTGTCTGTGTGCCTATGTGGTGTGTGTGTGTGCGTATGGTGTGTGTACGTGTGTGTGTGTGTGTGTGTGTGTATGCAGGTATATCTGTGTGTGTGGTGTGTATGCATGTGTGTCTGTGTGCCTATGTGGTGTGTGTGTGTGCGTATGGTGTGTGTACGTGTGTGTGTGTGTGTATGTGTGTGTGTGTGTACGTGTGTGTGGTATGTGGTATATGTTACAATTTAGCTTATGATTATGTTGACAGTCTTTACTCTCTCTCTTGTTAAACATCATGCTATGGAGAATTGTGCTCAAAATGAAGAAACTGTGGTTTCAAATGAGTGTTTGCCAACTCTAGTTTTCAAGGTAGAGTTATTAAAATGAAAATTAAAGAAACAGATTAAAGTAAAAATATAAGATTAGCATTAACCAAAATTCTAAATGTACTCACTTTCACGTTTCAGAGTACTGACGTTCCAGTAAACAGAGCTGTACATATGCATTTAACTGTGCACATTGTTGCAGTGTCGCCTCGGATGTTGCAGAAGACTGGAGTAGTAAATATGGAGCACATTGCGCAATTCTCTGCTTGTTTAAAAACAAGGAGCCTTGGCACCATTGTTTAAAAGCTGTTTGGACAGTGCGATAAGAACTTCGCACTTTTCTTATGCTTGCCAAGTGTCAGCAGCCTGAGCTGTGCTTCAGACGCTCTCAAAAGCAGGTGTGGGCCTAGCCTGCCTAGAATGTTTGAGGAAAAGAAGCAAATATACAATGAGAACAGCAAACCCCACCCGTGACTAATAATAATCGCAAGAGTTCCCAATAAACTAGAGAACTAATTTCTTAACACCATTTCTAAGAAATGTCATTCACTGTAACTCCTTCTATTTCCTTCCTTGCTTTTATCGCACAGGCACTATTTAGCGAGGAAATATTTGCTAAGGTTAAAGGGAGCCCTGGGCCGTGCCCGGAGTTAAAGAGTACCTAACTCTGTGAAGCTTTCCGTATAGAATGCCCTCTGGACACACCCATGTCAATACAGGCAGAAGACTTTAATCCATACGCACGGAGATAGACAGGACAGACTGGTGGTAGGGAGGCCGGGGGAAGGATTTGTTCTTTTTTTGCTTCTTTGTTTATTTTTGTTGAGGAATGACATTTAATTTCCCATGCAGTGGAATGATCGCTATTGGCTGGCCCCATATAAGACAAAGATTTCAGATTTAGCGTAAATAATACTCACAAATACTAATGAAGTATCAGAACAAAAGAAATGACAGAATGAAGTCAAATTGTCTGTAGTCTGTCTGTCTCCTTGGTGATTTGTTGCTGCGGGCTGAACCCAGGGTCTCTTAGGCTAGGCAAGTATTCCACTAGCATAGAGATGCATTCTCAGCCCACTTGGTAGCTAGTGTCTTGGGAAACAAAAATGAAGTACTTACCTCTTCAAAAATAAGAAAGATTTTAAGTTGTTTCTCTTAAGAATTTGATCTTTTCAACTGATAAAATATTTCTGAAACTGGGGTGTAGATTAATCAATATTTACAGGAATTTTTGCCAAAGATTAAAAATCTCTTTATGAGTGATTATTGCTAAAAATAAATTTAGCTATATTTTGCATTAAGACAATTGGAAATGGGACATTCAGAGACCATAAGGCAAAAAAAATATAGCTATAAAGCCGTATACATTAATAGCTAGAGCAGCTTCATTCATGGCCCTCCCCAATAGTTCAGATCCTTATTAATAGATAACTGAGTCAAGTTAAGTTCTACAGTAACCTGAATGGTGTCTTTCTAAAAAAATGTATCTATTTGGAACCTAATGAATGTGACCTTATTTGGAAAAGGGATATTTGTAGATACAATTAAGGATCTTGGGACAATATTCTTATTAAGGTAGGGCGTAAGTCCAATGACTCTGCCAACATATTAAAACAAAACAACAAAGAAACAAGGAAGTAGGCAGAGATTAAAGTCTTGCTGTCACGGCCAAGGAATAACTGGGCCACCAGAAACCAGAAGAAATGATCACTGGGCCTAACTGTTAATACAGTGTCTCTCTCCAAATAAAGCAAGCGACAGGCTCTGTACTCATTTTGAAAAAACAAAAACAAACAGAAAAAAACAAAACAAACAAAAATACATGGTCACTGTATGTAGAGGTAGGCACATCCCTGAGCACAGTCACTTTAAAAACATCATGCTTCTTCATGTATCATATGTTCAAAACGGACAGTTCTCCCAAGAGGAGCCTTAACCAGTCTATGAGATTGTAGTGAGCAGAGCTCACCCCATCCCATCTAGAAGACCGAGTCAGAGTGACTAAGCAGTTTTATAGAGTGCGTCCCCATGGACTGCATTGGACCCATCTGAGTGTAACCCTTGCCCATCATAATCTCACATACGCAGATACTGGTTCGAACGCGCAATATGTGTAACATGATGTTCAGGAATGTGCTCGCCTCCACATATAAAAAAATCACTTTTTCTTCCCAAATGAAGATGCATAATTTTCTCTAATGAAAGCCCTTACTGACTTTATTTGGAGAGAGGCACTGCTTGAAAACTTATCCTCAATGTTCTCATTGCTTACACAATGAGCAAACCATTTCTTTCCTCTCTTGCCTTCTGATTGTGCCTGTCACCTTTCTGCTAACCATGAGGAGAACCAACCCTGTTTGGTTAAAATCCCAACAGACGGTACACCAGAGCATCACGTAGGCCTAGAAAACTTGGTGATCTAGTCAGATAATTTAGGGACTCTGGGGTCAAAGTCTCTGAAACTAGAAAGACAAGGCTATCAGCCAGGAAGGCTTTCTATTGTCCTTAGAATAAAATCCCCAGTCCCCAGAGTCCCCAGAGCCTGAGAGTGATGACTGACCCTCTCTCCCTCAGCCCTCCCTCTCCCACAGCTTCCTTTAGCAGAAGGAATGTGAGCTTTTAGAAAGTCTAGCTGCAGTGTGGGAGCCTGGAGATAAAGAGAAGCTACCAGGATAACTTAGGCAATAAATCCTTTACCACATTCCTGAACTAAGAGAGTGATAGGATGAAGAAATCAATTCCATGAAAAAATGTTTATGGGAACTCAATGCCACACACACTATACATTAATGAAAAGGAATGATGGCAGACAGTATACATGAGTGTTAGCATTCGTGAGTGTTAGCATTCATGAGTGTTAGCATTCGTGAGTGTTAGCATTCATGAATGTTAGCATTCATGAGTGTTAGCATTCATGAGTGTTAGCATTCATGAGTGTTAGCATTCATGAGTGTTAGCATTCATGAGTGTTAGCATTCGTGAGTGTTAGCATTCATGAGGGTTAGTTACAGAGCAATGCTGAGCAGAAGCAGGGGACAGAAGACCATGCACAGTATGACTTCTTCCTGATAAGTTTCAAACCTGGAAAGAAAACAACAGTAAACGGCTTGAGAATACTTATGGAAGCAAAGACAAACAAGCGATTATCCCAGGAGGCCAGTTTATGGTCACCTTCGTGGAGAAGAGGCATTGGGGGCATCTGTTTTCTGCTCAAGGGTGTATGTTAGCTGGGCACTGAAAGATCTCTCTCTCTCCCTCTCTCTCTCTCTCTCTCTCTCTCTCTCTCTCTCTCTCTCTCTCACTCACACACACACACACACACACGTACACGCACATGTGCATGCACACGCAGCACATACACATACACACACAAATGTATCCATGCAGACATATGTGTTTTTATGTGATCTCTGTAATATTTTATCACAATTTAAAACAAAGCCAAAATGTGCAACATTATTCCACAGAAACAACTGACATATACTTAAAAGTAAGTTAGAATATGGAGTGCAAGACGAAAGACGTGTCCACCGTTCATGTTGTGATTCTGTTATTTGGTGAACTGGCTTTGAATAATCTTTGTAACTTCTATTGCCGGGATTAAAGTTATTGCCCATCCTTAGTTTTTACCCCTTTCTTACCGATTGGTCCGTCAGTGGCTCTCCCTAAAATCGCTAAACTCATCACACACATTTAGACCTTCTGTACTTTACAAACGACTGAGAGAGTTGCTACCTCCTGACAGGCCAGGTGGCTTATGTCTCTAACACTGACCAGTCAGCCAGAGGATGTTAAGTTGTCTTCCCAAGCCAAGGGGTTCCCAGTCCTGTTTCATAGTCTTGGCTTCATTAAAATAGCATGCTAGGTCGAATTTTCAGAGCCCTGACTCACCCACTTACAGTTATGGTTCGAAAATTGCATTTCTCACAAGTGAGAACAAGTTCCCAGATGATGTCATTGCTTCTGGCTGGGACAACATTTCAAGAACTACTATTTCACTGAAAATTGGACAAGTTGGAAAAATCAGGCTCCTGACTGAGACAGGAAGTTGTTCTCCAACTTTCCATGCACAAGAGAGAGACTGTTTTCTCAGGCACTCAGGAAAAAAGGGAGACCGCGGCCTCTTACAAGAGGCTGAGTGTTCTCACACCTACCGTCTCCTGCAGACAACTCACGTCTATCCTCTGAAACATGGATTGCTTCAAGGGTTTTCTGAGGGCTGCGTTTAGTCCCTAAATTGCTCTAGCAAGGAACTTCTCAGAAACGCCGTTGAGAGTTAAGAGAGATTTTCAAAAGCACAAGGCCTGAGATATTCAAAGCCTTCAGTGCACAGTTAGCTGTTTTTGTTATAACTTGAACCTTCTTTGAGAAAGAAGGACAAGCACATGTGTCCTTTTGAGCAAGTTTTTGTTTTGTTTTGGTACAATGTTTGTGAAGATGGAACGCTACATCATGACAGAACATGACATGTTGGTGGGATAAGTGTATCTGTCTGGAAGGTTAATAGCTTAGTATAGATGGAGCATTTTGATGCTTATAAATATTAAATTGACATGTATATTTATACATTTTAGAATCATTTAGGTCAAAACTAAGAAGTTTTATAAAAACAGAACCAAAATTAAGTAGTTTTATAAAACAGTCCTGGAGACGGAGCACGTAAGTTTCTGCAGCACCTTTTGGGAAATTGAGTTGTGACAGTTTGAGATCTAGCTAGACGGTATTCCGAATGTCAGCAGCTAGCTGGCATGTGGAGACCAGCTTCTGTGAACAAGCAGCGAGCACATGCTGAGCTTGTGACGTGCTTGGCAGCACCTCTCCTTCTTTAAACACATGGTTCCAAAGTTTCTAAACACGGCTGCCTGAACCTTGACTTTGCCTCCCTTGTGACAGGGTGGAGGGATTTATTTTGCAATGCCTCATTAAATATTTTGGGCACTTGCTTTCCACGTACACATGTACAGACACGCGCACAAGCACATGTGTCCTTTTGGGTGATTTTTTTTTGTTTTGTTTTGTTTCAGTACAATTTTATTAGTATTCATATCTCAGTTATTCGTTCGGATATTATTTCTACATCTTTTATACTTCACCCTCAGATATTTACACAAGTTCTAGAAATTATATGGACTTAAAGTATAAACAAATAGGAAAAAGGCTCTACACACCTGTACACCTCAGAAGTGATAGAGACTGGATTGTTGGAAGCTTGAGGCCAACCTGGTCTGGTGAACTCTTGGCCAGGCAGGATGATAAGTGACACCATGTCTCCAAAACCATACACACACACATATATATGATATATATATATTATATATGCATACACATATATTTGCATATATATAAATCTGGAAGAAGGCTTAACCTGACAACCTGAGTTCAGTCCCACAACCTCGGGTGGAATGAAAGAATTGACTCCTAATGAACATTACCCTCTGACCTCTACAGGTATACTATGGCACACAATTCCAGCACACACATATGCACACACACACACACTCACACACACACACACACACACACACACCATATCCTACACAATAATAAAATAAATAAACATTCTTAAAAGTTGAGGACACAGCTCCACAGCAAGTGTACCTGCCTGGCCTGTGTGAGGTCTGGATGTAACCACTGCACTTCAGAACAAAATTAAAACATATAAGCTTAGCTGTATTTATTTAAAATTATGGGGTATATGTTTATTTTTATGGTTTTAAAATTATTTCAATTATGTGTATCTGTGCATGGGTACATGCATGTGAGCACGGGTTCTTGTGGAGACCTGTGCATTGTGTCCCCTGTAGCTGGAGTTACAGGCGGTTGTGAACAGCCTGGTGTGGGTGCTGGGAAGCTGACTGAGGTCCTCTGCGGAAGCCGTCAGTGCTCTCAACAGCTGAGCCACACGTACCCCAGACTACAGGGTATACATTGATAAAGCTTTAGAGACCGCTTTGTGGGTTTTCTCCTTCTATCCTTTTATAGTAGGGTTTCCTTTATTTCTGAACTTTATTCTGCAAAACTTCAAACTTACTTCATTATAAATGAATTACGCTTCCAGTTTTAAAAGTCTACTACTGTCTTAGCTAGGGTTTCTGTTCCTGCACAAAACATCATGACCAAGAAGCAAGTTGGGGAGGAAAGGGTTTATTCAGCTTACACTTCCACATTGCTGTTCCTCACCAAAGGAAGTCAGGACTGGAACTCAAGCAGGTTAGGAAGCAGGAGCTGATGCAGAGGCCATGGAGGGATGTTACTTACTGGCTTGCTTCACCTGGCTTGCTCAGCTTGCTCTCTTATAGAAGCCAGGACCACCAGCCCAGCAATGGCACCACCCACAGTGAACTGGGTCCTCCCCGCTTGATCACTAATTGAGAAAATGCCTTGCAGCTGGATCTCATAGAGGCATTTCCTTAAGGGAGGCTCCTTTCTCTGTGAGAACTCCAGCCTGTGTCAAGTTAACACACAAAACCAGCTAGTACATCTACTAAAACTGTTTTACTAAAAAGAAAAAACCCCAAACTCTCGAAAGCCACATAGAATTAAACTAGTACAGTGGACCCTGCATTCACCACATTACAATTACTTGCTTTCCCCTCTGCCCCAGTGGACCTTAGAAAAGCAGGAAAGAGAGGAACAGTATTTGGCACATGGTGTCATGGATTGGACACACGTCACTGGCTGTGGGCTTGTGTCAAGGTAAGCCACAGCAGGAATGCATACAGAGCAAACTTGCTCACCTCCTACGAGCTATGAGGTTAAAAAATTGAGGTGAGGGGGACAGAGAGAGAGAGAGAGAGAGAGAGAGAGAGAGAGAGAGACCCTTCAGGAGCACGTCTCCAGTGGGCTGCCTTCTCTCTAGCTGGCTCTCTGCAGTCACCTATGAGTTCATCAATAATTGATAGATCTCTTGCTGAAGTTAGGGTCTGCATAAGCTAAAGCCCATGAGTTAGCGACCAAACCTTTAACAAAGGGACTTCGGGACATTTTTTATGTTCGAATACATTTAAATTCAAAGGTGTTCGAACCGCATGGAAGTGCATCACAGATGTCATCGGTATTAATTCACATCAGCAAAACCAAAAACGCCAAAAGTAGACATACTGGTATGAAGAAACAAATGATTATCAAACATTAAATGAGTACACTGAAAAAAACGTATTAGGTCAAAAAACTTTTTTTTTGTAGATAAATTCACATTTTATTTCTCCAGTGACATTTTTACAGCTGGATATAAGTTAAAGGCCTGCTTGCACACCGAAAAACTTAGTGAGAGAAAATGAGAGGATAATTGGCTAAACATCTTGAAAAAAAATAATCATTCAAATTGGTATCTAATACCCATATCAGTAAGTTCAAAATCTAAACATATTGAGTTATGGCTTTTAAAATTTACTATTAAAGAGAATAATAATAATTTGTTCATTTTTAATTTGCTTTTCATTTATATTCTGGCTCATTAATATAAATAATTTTTACATTATAAAAGTCAAGCATGAGAAAAAGAGTAGGAGGATATATCAGAAGTGGGTGAACAGTAATCTCGGACTGGATGAAACATTCAGGCTTAGATACAAGGATGGACTAGGAATGGAAACAACATTTATTAATGGTCATAAGCCGCTGTGTTAGTCAGCTTCCCACCCTGTGACAAAATAGCCAAGATACGCAAGGCCAAGGAGAAAGGGTTGATTAGGGGCCGTGGTTTCTGGGCTACCCATCTGTAGTTGTTCAGCTCCAGTGCTGTGGACCTGGTAAGGCAGAAAGTCAAGGTGGGAGTATGGTGCTCCCTAGGATGGAAACTGGAAGAAAAGAAGCTGTAGTTCCAGTATCCTTTTCAATGCTCAATAACTACATTTTCTTCACGGGATCAAGCTCTTCAACTTTCCAGCGTTACCATTTCTCAATGGCACTACAGATGGGCGTCTGAGCCTTCGCATCCTGGCTTATGGGGGATCCAGTGCAACTAGAAGTGGTGGTGTAAACTTGAACCCCAACTCTTGGGAGGTAGAGCGAGAAGGATCCTGAGTTCAAGGCCAGCCTCTACATAGCTACCTAGCAAATTCAAGGTCAGCCTGGCCTACATGAGTCTCAGTAACAAACAAAAACAAACAAAAAATTACTGGAAAGCGATATGGTCATTTTGTGCTATTGTGACCAAAACCCAAGGGAGGACAAGGTATCTTGTCTTAGCTCAGCTTTACATGATACAGCCATGACAGGGAAGGCACGGCCCCTGGGTAGCTTCCATCCACAGTGGCTGAACGTGCAGTGGCGGCTCGATCACATGGAGCAGACCATGAGGGCAGCAAGCACAGGCTCCAACCAAAAGCTGGCTCAACCTTCGAAGCCCCGCCCCTACTGATCTCCTTCTGCCAGTGAAGCCCTACATCTCAAAGGGTCCACAGCTTGACAAAACAAGCGTCCGTTCGTTTTGCTTGCCTCGACACAATTTCAGTATTCATTTTCGAAACATTTCGCTTAGTGCTTTGTTTAAGCTTCTTGTTGTTTAAAGATGGAATCCTGCTCCCATTCTCTAGGATTCTGCAGGAGTTAGCACTAGGGCCCATCGTAGCCTCTGGAGAGTGAGCAGACCAGCTGCTCTCTCGTCTCTTTCTCTGCACAGATGTCCCGCTCGCCTCAGATGCTGACACGAGGTTTTATGGTTTTAGATTTTATCTCTGTCTAGAACAGATGAGCAGGAATTCTCATCCTTCAGGAATCGAGGTTGGTGGAGACTTCCTTTCAACAATGCGCTTGGTAAATGTGGTGGGGGAAGGGAACAGAAATGGACACTGACACTTGCCCGTGAAACATCTGCAACCAAGCGATACTTATCTTTGCTGCTCACGTTTCACAGGTAAACAAGGCGCATAGATGCTGTTAACTTCAAAGTCGGCAGGGAAGAGCTTAGCTTGACCAATGGCAAGGAAGGAAACCAAGACATTTGTCAACAGTTCTTTTCTTACTTACACTTTCCTCATTTTCATCTCTGTGTGCTTATTTGAATTTCTAATAAATATGTATTAAATTAAAAGTAACAGCCCAATAGGACCTCCCTTTTTAAAGAAATATTAGCAAATACTGACACAAAATAAAACAATGAGGCTATCAATCACATACATTTTGCTCAATTAAGTGTCAGCTAAGACTATCAGATGTATCCGTCTGACCAATTTTCTTCTGAGGCAAAATAGCCATTTTGTGTAACTAACACACACTAAATAATACCTTACCACACAGCCTGGTATTATAGATACACTAAATGACTTTCACAATTTTCCTTCCTTCTTAGCCTTTGTAACACTTCTACTAATTAGATATATCTAGGGGTTAAACCTTGAAAGGCTATTATTCTTAAATATATTGCTCTTTTTTTAAAAAAAAATCAATTTTCTTGAAAAGACTCCTAGAATTACTATTTAAAAGTATTTATTTTACTTCTTCAAAATAAATATATAGAAGTTTAATACTAATAGTACTATTATTACCATTACTACTTTAGTGGATTGAGTTTTTTGTTTTTTCTTGAGGCATGGTCCATGCTAGGTAGTTCAGACTTAACCTCAAACTTACTAGGTAATCCAAGAACTGAAACTCTCATCTCCCAACATTTTAAGCATTGAGAGTACAGCATGAGCAACCATACCTAGCCAAGAAAAATGATAGACTAGCATTATTAGTGTGAAGAACAGACAACCCATCTGTAACTCATGGTTTACCTTTCTGAATGTTCATCAAAATTACATGTCATGCAAGCTAGTAAATCTCAGACAGGATAAGGTATCCATGACTTGGAGCTGCCGAGATGGTTCAGTTCTGCCAGTCCCAAAGATCCCCAGGATCCTCATATAGAAAGAGAGAACACACTCCTCCAGGCTTTCCTCTAATCTCCACATATGTGCCATAGCACATTTGAATGTGCACAACACACTCATGCACACATATACACACTCACATATATACATACACACACATACA
Organism: Rattus rattus; assembly: GCF_011064425.1. NCBI lineage: Eukaryota > Metazoa > Chordata > Mammalia > Rodentia > Muridae > Rattus > Rattus rattus. The sequence continues at coordinate 89,571,054 of NC_046164.1, read as the reverse complement.
TACACACTCACACATATACACACTCACACATGCATACACACATACACACATACATACACACATACACACATACATACACACACATATACACACACATACACACATATACATACACATACACACACATACACACACACACACACAACACACACATACACACATATACACATACACACACATATACACATACACACATACACACACATACACACACATATACACATACACACACATACACATACATATACACACACATACACACACACATATACACACACATACATACACACTCACACATACACACACACTGATATACTCGCACATATATACACAGTCATGCTCACGCTTACATTCACACACACTCACACATATATACACACTCACATTTACACACACTCACACAAAGTCACACACATATACACTTACATATACATATGCACACACTGATATACACAATACACACTCACTCATACATACACTCATACATACTTGCATTTACATGCACATACACTCACACATACTCTCTCTCTCTCTCTCTCTCTCTCTCTCTCTCTCTCTCTCTCTCTCTCTCTCTCTGTCCCTCTCCTTATTCTCTCTCCCTCTCTCTCCTTATTCTTAAGCTTTTCCTTCCTGGCTAAGTGATGGTGCAGCAGTTCATCATTTTCTTTCCTAAGAAAATTGCCCCATACTCATTTATTAGGAATGTACTATGTGTAAGGTAGAAACTTAAGAATTTGAGATTTTATATTACAAATATGTTTTAAGCTGCTATGATGAAAGTAAGGTTTTAAAACTTAAATTACAGCAATAAGTAGGAAAACTAAAGATAAAAAGGAGCCTGAAAATTAACAGCCCAACCACGGTCCCACACCAGCTGCACCCCACCTACGGATCAAGATCGCAGAGGACAGACATTTACATAGAAAGGTAAAACACGTGATCATTTCCAAGCTGACACTTTTTTCCTTTTCTTCTTTGACAACCCATAGATTACATCCCCCAAACCAATTTCACTCCTACAGTTTGAAACTCACTGCCCTCAAAACAGATATGTCAAACTATTTTCTGCTACCCTGACAGTTAGCTCCGTGGCGTAGAATAATACGCATTTCCACGCTCGCTTCTGCTCTTCACTTGAAAAAGTCTCCACGTTGAAAACGAACAATGAGAACATAGCTTAGTCACAATGCTTCGTTTTCTTCTTCTTTACGATCTCATCGCATTAAGTTCTATTTTGAAAGCTTGAAAGAAAATAGTTTAACCTATACCTCTTGACCCGCTGAGGTTAGCGTCTCCTTACTCCTCTATTGTGAAAGATTAACAATTTCTCAACTTTCCCTTCCTTCCACGTTTCACCCATCCTTAGCGATACCATGGCTTTTACGTTGCGCGTTACTTATTCGTGAGACAGGCTTTCGCCGTGCAGCCTTCACTGGCTCGCGGATCCCGTCTCTGCTTCCCGAGTGCTCGGATTATGTTCAGTATTTATACATGCCATTAGAGGAAGTACATCTTCAAGTCTTTAAGTTTGTTTTAAAATCAGGGATCTTTTCAATATCACAATTTTGTTAACTGACGAGTTATAGGATCAAATGGTATGGAAATGTAAACCATTTTTATTAAACTCACATTCACACACACATTCACACATACATACATACCCATGCTCACACCCACATTTACACACACTCACACACATATACATTTACATATACATACACGTGTGCACACACTCATACACACGATACACACTCACACTCACACACTCTCAAGGATCTTTCCCACTTTCTTTTCTAGTAGATTCAGTGTATCTGGTTTTGTGTTGAGGTCCTTGATCCACTTGGACTTGAGCTTTGTGCATGGTGACGAATATGGGTCTATTTTCATTTTTCTACTTATAGACAGGCAGTTAGACCAGCACCATTTATTGAAGATGCTTTCTTTTTTCCATTGTATATTTTTGACTTCTTTATCAAAGATCAAGTGTGCATAAGTGTATGGGTTATTTCTGGGTCTTCAACTCTATTCCATTGATCAACCTGTCTGTCTCTGTACCAACACCATACAGTTTTGTGTTTTTTTTTTTTTTTTTAATCACTATTGCTCTGTAGTAGAGTTTGAGGTCAAAGATGGTTATTCCCCTAGTTGTTCTCTTATTTAAGAATCGTTTTTGCTATTCCTTTTTGTTTGGTTGGTTTTTTTGTTTGTTTGTTTGTTTTTGTTTTTGGTTTTGGTTTTGGGTTTTTTTTTTGTTTGTTTTTTGTTTTTTGCCTTTTCAAATGAATTTGAGAATTACTCTTTCCATGTCTTTGAAGAACTGTGTTGGGATTTTGATGGGGATTGCACTGAATCTACAGATTACCTTTGGTAGGATGGCCATTTTTACTGTGTTAATTCTGCCAATCCATGACCATGGGAGATCTCTCCATTTTCTGAGATCTTCGATTTCTTTCTTGAGAGACATGAAGTTCTTATCATAAAGATCTTTCACATGTTTGATTAGAGTTACCCCAAGATATTTTATATTATGTGGCTATTGCGAAGTGAATTGTTTCCCTAATTTCTTTCTCAGCCTGTTTATCATTTGTATAAAGGAAGGTTACTGATTTATTTGAGTTAATTTCACATCTGGCCACGTTGGTGAAGTTGTTTATTAGCTGGAGAAGTTCTCTGGTAGAATTTTTGGGGTCATTTATGTATACTATCATATTATCTGCAAATAGTGACACCTTTAATTCTTTGCCAATTTGAATCCCCTTGATATTTTTTTTGTTGTCTTATTGTTCTAGCCAGCACTTCAAGTACTATATTGAATAGATACAGGAAGAGCGGATATCCTTGTCTTGTCCCAGATTTTAGTGGGATTGCTTCAAGTATCTTTCCATTTAATTTGATATTGGCTGTTGGTTTACAGTAAATTGCTTTTAATATGTTTAAGTATGGGCTTGAATTCATGATCTCTCCAATACCTTTAATATGAAGGGGTGTTGTATTTTGTCAAATGCTTTTTCTGCATCTAAGGATATGATCATGTGATTTTTTTCAAGATTGCTTATATACTGGATTAGATTAATGGATTTTTGTATATTGAACCAACCTTGCACCCCTGGGATGAAGCCTACATGATCATGGTGAATGACGTTTTAAGGTGTTTGGATTTTGGGAAAATTTATGAGAATTTTAATGATTATTTTTGCATCAATATTCATAAGCGAGATTGATTTGAAGTCTCTCTCTCTCTCTCTCTCTCTCTCTCTCTCTCTCTCTCTCTCTCTCGGTTCCTTGTGTGGTTTAGGTATCAGAGGAGTTGTGGCTTCATAGAATGAATTAGGTAGTGTTCCTTCTGTTTCTATTTTATGGAATAGTTTGAGGAGTATTGGTATCAGGTCTTCTTTGAAGGTCTGGTAGAATTCTGAACTAAATCCATCTGGTCCTGAGCTTCTTTTGGTTGGGAGGTTTTTAATGACTTCTTCTATTTCCTTATGGGATATGGGCCTGTTTAGAAAGTTTGCCTGCTCTTGATTTAACTTTGGAATGTGGTTTCTGTCTAGAAAACCATCCTTTCATTGAGATTTTCCAGTTTTGTTGAATATAGGCTTTTATAGTAGGATCTGATGATTTTTTTTAATTTCCTCCACTTCTGTTGTTAGTCTCCCATTTCATTTCTGATTTTGTTAATTTGGATACTGCCTCTAGTCCCTTTAGTTAGTTTGGCTAGGGGTTTAACTATCTTGTTGATCTCTCAAAGAACCAGGTTTTGGTTTTGCTGATTCTTTATGTTGTTCTCTTTGTTTCTATTTGGTTGATTTCAGCCCTGAATTTGACTATTTCCTGCCTTCTACTCCTCTTGGGTGAGTTTGCTTTCTTTTCTTGTTTTGTTTTGTGTTGTTGTAAAAATATAAAAAATAAAAAAAGTATGGATGTCTTTTGTCCCCCACTAGGTCTGGCACTGCAGTGCCCCGAGATATTTGCTGGATATCTTGCCAGAAGCACACATTCCAATTCTTTGGCGGCCCAGACCAGCCGCCCCACACTCCATTACACTTAAATCTACACATGAAAGACCACACAACACAATAACCTTAGATCCAATTGGTAAGATATAATTGCCCACCTATACATACAAAGCCCGGTACCATCCATCCCTAAGATCATTGATAACAACCTGTAAATACACAGAGCGGAATCTTAACATCACCTGCCATGGCTTCTCTCCCTCTCCCTCCTGTCTCTTCCCCCTTTCTGTTCCAGTTTCCTCCTCTTCCTTCAAACTTCTCTCCCACCCATCCTTCCTTCTCCTCCAATGACAGGCCTCCTTCTATCCTGTACCTGCCCCTCACCTGTAATCTTACAAATTCAATGGGGAGAAGGTTCTGGTGAAGTCACCTGAGTCCTGAGCATGTGACTAGGCAGCAGTCCTTGGGGCAGTGGAATTAGCATCAAAATACAGATAAATCCAGGGCAAACCACAACAGTTTCAGTTTTTTGTTTTTGTTTTGTTTTAGAGCTCTCAGGTGTGCTGTTAAGTTTCTAGTGTAAGATCTCTCCAGTTCTTTACCAGTGCACTTACTGCTAAGAATTTTCCTCTTAGCACTGCTTTCATTATGTCCCATATGATGTGTCAACATTTTCATTAAATTCCAGGAAGTCTTTAATTTCTTTATTTCATCCTTGACCAAATTATCATTTAGTAGAGAGTTGTTCAGTTTCCACACGAATGTGGGTTTCCTGTTGCTTTTGCTGCTATTGAAGACAGCTTTAGGCCATGGTGGTCTGATGGGGTGCATGGGATTATTTCAATCGTCTTATATTGGTTGAGGGTTGTTTTGTGACCAATTATATGGTCAATTTTGGAGAAAGCACCATAAGGTGCTGAAAAGAAGGTGTATTCTTTTGTTTTAGGGTGAAACGTTCTGTAGATAAATCTGTTAAATCCATTTGGTTCATAACCTCTGTTAGTTTGACTGTGTCTCTCTTTAGTTTCTGTTTCACTGGTCCATTGGTGAGAGTGGGGTGTTGAAGTCTCCCACTATTATTGTGTGGGGTTCAATGTGGGTTTTGAGCTTTAGTAAAGTTTCTTTTATGAATGTGAGTGCCCTTGCATTTGGGGCATAGATGTCCAAAATTGCGACTTCCTCTTGGTGGATTTTCCCTTTGATGAATATGAAGTGTGTTTCCTCATCACGCTTGATAACTTTTGGTTGAAAGTCTATTTTATTGGATATTAAGATGGCTACTCCAGCTTGTTTCTTGGGACCATTTGTTTGGTAGACCTTTTTCCATCCTGGTTCTCTCAGATAGTATTTGTCTTTGTTATTGAGGTGTGTTTCTTGTATGCAGCAAAATGCTGGATCTTGTTTGCATATCCAGTCTGTTAGCTTATGACGTTTTATAGGTGACTTGAGTCAATTAATATTGAGAGATATTAAAGACAGACTTCCTGCTATATTTGCTTATGTAGATAATTTTATGTGCTTGTGGTTTTCTCCTTTTGACTTTGTTGTAAGATGCTTAATATCTTGTCTTTTCTTTGGTGTAGGTATCTTCCTTGTATTGAAGTTTTCCTTCTAGGGTTCTCTGTAGGGCTGGATTGGTAGATAGATACTGTTTGACTTTGGTTTTGTCCTGGAATATTTTGGTTTCTCCATCTATGTTGATTGAGAGTTTTGCTGGGTATAGTAGCATTTGTGTTCTCTTACAGTCTGCATGACCTCTGACCAGATTTTTCTGGCTTTCATAGTCTCTGTAATGAAGTCTGGTGTGATCCTAATAGGTCTGCCTTTGGATGTTACTTGGTCCTTTTCCCTTGCAGTTTTTAATAGTCTTTCTTTGTTCTATGCATGTAGTGTTTTGACTGTTATGTGACAAGAGGATTTTCTTTTCTCTTCCCATTTATTTGGTGTTTTTTAGGCTTCTTGTACCATTATGGCCATCTCTTTTTTTTAGGTTGGGGGAGTTTTCTTCTATAATTTGTTGAAGACATTTTCAGGTCCTTTGAGTTGGGAATCTTCATTCTCCTCTATTTCAATTATTCTTAGATTTGGTCTTTTCATTGTGTCCTAAATTTCCTGAATGTTTTGTGTTAGGAGTTTTTTATGTTTTGAATTTTCTTTGACCATTGTGTCAATCTCTTCTATAGTATCTTCTACCCCTGAGTTCTCTCTTCTATCTCTTGTACTCTGTTGGTGATATTTACATCTCTAATTCCTGACCTCTTTCCTAGGTTTTCCATTTCCTGGTTTGCCTCCATTTGTGTTTTCTTCATTGTTTCTACTTCTACTTGCTTTATGCAGTTCCTTCACCTGTTTGATTGTGTTTTCCTGTATTTCTTAAAGGTATTTATTTGTTTCCTTTTTTAAGGGCTTCTACCTGTTTACCTGAGTTTTCCTATATTTCTTTTTTTTTTTTTTTTTTTTTTTTTTTTTTTTCTTTTTTTTTTTTTCGGAGCTGGGGCCCGAACCCAGGGCTTTGTGCTTGCTGGGCAAGCGCCCTACCACTGAGTCAAATCCCCAACCCCCCTATATTTCTTTCATTGAGTTATTTATATCCTTTTTAAGGGACTCTATTTAATCTTCATGAGATAGGATTTTAGGTCAGCTTCCTGATTTTCAGGTGTGTTGGTGTATCCAGGACTTGCTGTGGTAGAACTGGGTTCTGATGATGCCCAAGTATATTGGCTTTTGTTACTTATGGTTTTGCGCTTGCCTCTTGGCATCTGGTTATCCCTAGTGTTTGCTGGTCTGGGTGACTCTGTCTGGAGTCTGCCTCTTTTGTCCCTGGGTTGCAACAGGTCTCCTGGTAGGCCTGTGGCCCTGGCTGTAGCAAACTTCCTGTGGGGCCTTCCAACTGGAGGGTATTCAGAGGGGCAGAGAAACTGCTGATTTGTTACCCTGACTGCAGTAGATCTCCTGGGAGGCCTTCAGACTGTTGGGTCTTCGTAGGAGCAGTCATACTGTTGTCCAATGAGAAACAAATGCTGAGTGCAGGGGATCCTCTGGTATGTCTGAAGATTTAGCTTCTTCCAGAAAGCAGACTAGACTGCTGTCCCAGAAGAAAGGATCAGGCAGGAGGGCTCAGCTTGCTTTCTTATCCCAGGACCACCAGCCCAGGGATGGCACCACCTACAATGGGCTGGGCCCTCCCCCCTTGATCACTTGTTGAGACAATGCCTTACAGCTGGATCTCATGGAGGCATTTCCTCAACTGAGGCTCCTTTGTCTGTGATAACTCCAGCTTGTGTCAACACACAAAACCAGCCAGTACACAGAAGCAATTCATTTCTTCCTGAAAAGGTGCATGGGGGTGGACTGGAGTCAAAATACACATAAAAAAAAAAAACCAAAAAAAAAACCAAAAACCCTAATATGTCCTCATTCTGAGTATTTTGTTTGTTTGCAGAATTCAACATTCTAATAAGTCATCTGTGTTCCAGACGAGTAACATGTTAGTCTAGGTCAGTCTCCCCATCATGCACTGCTCTTGAAATGGTAACTGTCGACTTGTATTTGTTTGGCTTGCTTCTCTTGTTCCCAGCTTAACTGAACTCTCATAACTGCCCATTCTTTACTTTTAAAAATGTTTTTGAAATTGAAATATAATTATATCATTTCCCCTTCCCTTTCCTCCCAGAAGTCCCTCTTATAAAACACCCAACCTCCACTCACATTGCTCTGTCTCTTCAAAGAAGCATCTAGCTTCTTCAACTTTCGATAAACCTTAATTACCTGTCTAAAGTTACCTATAGGTTCATGATTTCAGAGTAAATCACTGGGTATTGATAACCAACAGAGGACCTCTTCCCTAGGGAAGATTACTTTCTCCCTCTATCATCATTTCTTAGTTGTCTGTAGTTCTTTGTCTAGAGTTGGTGTCCCATGACATTTCTACCTTTTGCCTTGGTATGTCTGTAGGCTTAGATTTTTTAAAATCTACTTTAACAAGGGTTCTTCAATGCTTCAACCTCCCTTCTAACCTAAGGTTCCTTTCTAAGAGGTAGTGAAAAAGAAAGGTTAATAGGGGAAAGGAGGTTGTGGACCTGTTTAGAAATGGTTCTTTGGGGCGATTCCAATCTTTGTTGTCAGCAGTCCAGTCCTCTAGCAAACACCAACACCAACATCAGCAGCTACAGTCCAGCCCACTCTGCAATCACCACTCACAGATCAGCAACTGGCAATTCAATCCAGAAGAAACCGATGGCTTCTGCCAATTGGCTTGGACCTAAGTCCACTGAAGTGGCAAGAAGCCACCAGTATACCACAAAAAGTTCTTTCGAGAGTTACTCTTAAACGAAGTCACTACAAGCAAAGATCAGCAACACGATGCAAGGCGAACCAATGTCAGAGCGTCCTCCCACTGACCGTGGGTGGTCATAATTATATTCTTTCTAAACATCACATCTGTTTCAGCAAAACCTTCAAGTGTCTGCTGCAACATCCTTTCATCTGTCTGCCCCAGCAAAACATCATATGGCATAGCCGAGTTTCCAAGGAAGCCAGAAATTTCCACTTCATGTGTCTGTTGGTATTATCTTTGGTCAGTCTTTCTTAGGCAACCGTGTTGTTTAGTCTTGATAGATACAGCTTCCCTGGGTTTCTAGATGGCAGATGGTTTTACAGCAGATACCCAGTTCCTCTAGCTCTTAACTCTTCCTCACTGACCTTTATGAGCTTCTTCTCCATGTGACCATACTATAGAGTTTATACTTTTTTCTGCTCTCTGTCTTCTCCCTCTATGATCTTATTCATTCTCGTGCTTTAAAACCATCTGTTGGCAATTCCTAAATTTGTATCAATAAGCTAGACTCCCCTTCTGAATTCCAAACTCACATTTTTTTAAATATCTCCTGACATCCCTTCAAATGTCTCCCAGGCGTTTCAAACTCAAAATAACCAAAATAAATGTCTTTCTAAATCTGGATCTCCCTCAGCCTTTACTGTTTCAGTGCAAGGCTTCCTACCAGCTCTTCTGTCTTCCCTTTCATGTGTCATGACTCTTCTCGTCCAATCTGTCACCGGTTTGTGCTATTCCCACCTTCAAAAAACGTCTCTGGCCCGTTGTTTAAAATGGTGAGTGCTTTCCACTGCATTTGGAGTAGGATCTCCCCACAGCCGGGCCTGTTTCTGATGTCTTCCTACCTTTCCAGGTTCATCTCTTAGCTTTTGCCACCTCCACTTATTCATCCTCATTTCACTTCTATCATTTCCCCATACGAAGTGCTCCTTCTGTCTCAGAGCCTCTGTATTTACCTCTCTGCCTGGTGCCCTTCTTTTCTCAGGTCTTATGACACATTGATAAATAGCTTTCCTCTTGTAGGTTTTATTTGAAACGTTCAGGGCGGTCATGTTAACTCTCACAGAGATTCTGTACAATTAGGAAAAATTACCATTCTGGAAACCACTATAGAGGCTGGATTTCAGCCAAACAAGTAGCAATTTAAATATTGCCTCTCAGACAGACCACCTTTGGTCCTGGGATTGAACCCTGAACTCTACTACTATGCTGTATTTTCAGCCTGTGAAGAAGTATTTATTTGTTTATTGGGTTCAAGATGGCCTTGAACTCCTAGTTTTATAAGGAAGTAGGGAATCAAATCTAGGCCTACTAGTCATACTAGTCAAGCACTCTATCAACTAAGCTTCATCTCAGCACCCAAGAGAGGCTACCCTGATTACCTTACCAGTTTAGTATTCTGAAATTCAAAGATCAAGGCACTCTCTCTTTCCTTTACAGATTTTCATCCAATCTTTATTTACTTAGCTAATTATCATTTTGTGTATTTGTCTATAGTCTGTTAGACTCACTTGGGTAAACTACTTCTGTGTCATGATCACTATTATGATCAACCGTTACATAACCCCAAGTTACAGGTCTACTTGGGGCTTGGTTTGGTGCCTGGAACATAACAGGTTCTAACAACTTTTTTCAGTGAGTGTGTGAAATTGTGCTCTGAAATTTTATAGGAACATGAAAAGAAGAATACTTTCATTTTTCTAGTTTAGGTTTTTCACAAGTACATTTTATCTGAAAGCATGTTTCCCTTCATATTTTCTGGTATTATTTATTTCTAGTTCCTGACATTTTTTTTTTGTTCTCTAATTCTTGGACATCTACCAAAAAGATCAGATTTAATTTTTACCCTATTACTCCAGAATTTATGGTAAGAAAAGCTGAGCTAAAGCTGGGGTGGGGGGGAGGACCTAAATATCTATCATTTGAAAGACGGAGGTCCAAAAATTGGAATTCTACTGTCCAGCCACTATTCTGATCCTCATCCTTATCTAGTCCTGTTCTTATCACCAGAACACTACAGAGGGGTAGCAAGAAAAGAAACTGTTAGAATTGTTAAAATCACAGTACAACACCACGTGTTCTCTCTCTCTCATCCTTGAGAGACACAAAAACTGGAATTACCCCTTACAAGAAGGAAAGACCAGTGCCAACCTTGTCTGCCCAATATTGGTCTACCCAGTGCTACTTTAAATACAGAAAGACAGTCAGAAACAGTGTTTAAGACCATTTGGTATAGCAAGGGAGTAGGACTTTCTGATTAATCAAATAATTCCTTGAAAAAATAATAGGGACTATGTTCCACTAATGCTAATGTCCCACCGAAGAGAGCATTGCTCAGATCAAAGAACTTTTTAAAAGATGTTTTTAAAGCAACATATTTTAAATTATATGTAAAACCATACTTTTACAACCAAAACCTATCTTATTCCATTCAGGAATCTTAAAAGGGGAACAAGAATACCCTTGGCAGGGAATAGAGAGGCAAAGATTAAAACAGACACAGAAGGAACACCCATTCAGAGCCTGCCCCACATGTGGCCCATGCATATACAGCCATCCAATTAGACAAGATGGATGAAGCAAAGAAGTGCAGGCCGACAGGAGCCGGATGTAGATCTCTCCCGAGAGACACAGCCAGAATACAGCAAACACAGAGGCAAATGCCAGCAGCAAACCACTGAACTGAGAATAGGACCCCCGTTGAAGGAATCAGAGAAAGAACTGGAAGAGCTTGAAGGGGCTCGAGACCCCATATGTACAACAATGCCAAGTAACCAGAGCTTCCAGGGACTAAGCCACTACCTAAAGACTATACATGGACTGACCCTGGACTCTGACCTCATAGGTAGCAATGGATATCCTAGTAAGAGCACCAGTGGAAGGGGAAGCCCTTGGTCCTGCTAAGACTGAACCTCCAGTGAACGTGATTGTTGCGTGGGAGGGTGGCAATGGGGGAGGATGGGGAGGGGAACACGACATAAAGAAGGGAGGGGAGGGGAGGGGGATGTTTGCCCGGAAACCGGGAAAGGGAATAACACTCAAAATGTATATAAGAAATACTCAAGTTAATTAAAAAAAAAAAAAGAAGAAGAAGAAGCTCTACCCTCGAAGAGTAGATCTTGAGGTCCAGGGCATCAATTTATTAGAACTGATGAAAGGCCTTCTCTTCCTCAGAAGAGTTGAAGAGTTGAGTTACTAATGTGTGGGTTGGAAAATACAGCCGCTGTGTGGGAAGATCAGGGAGCTCAAGGGCTCAGCAAAAGTGAAGGGTTATGGGTTGCTTCTTCCCTGATGCCACAGTTAGAGTGTACTAGCTATGCTTTACAGGGTAACAATGCACCGATAAACACAGCTTATCCGCGTAGTTCTTCTATGGGACCTTCCTACATCACTCATGGCAGTTTAACTACAGCTAGTAGCCCGACATGGATCCTAACACGTTTAGTAATTTGCACTGCCTGGTCTAAGGCAGCAGCTTTTCAACCTGTGGGATGTGACCCCTTGGGGTAGCACATCAGATATTCTGTTTATCAAATATTTACGTTACTATTCTCGACAGGAGCAGATTTTCAGTCATGAAGTAACAAGAAAATAATTCGGTGGTCACCACGCATGAGGAACTGTAACAAAGGGACACGGAATTACGCAGGGTGAGAACCGCTGGTCTAAGGGATAGCAACTGAAATAAAGCATCTTCCTTCACGTGGCCTGTCACTTTCCATAGAGCAGAATGGGTTTTCTTTTTTTTTTTTTTTTTTTTTTTTTTCGGAGCTGGGGACCGAACCAGGGCCTTGCGATGCTAGGCAAGCGCTCTACCACTGAGCTAAATCCCCAACCCCAGAATGGGTTTTCACGAAGTATTCTCAAGAGGAAAGCAGTCAATGGCTGAAAGGTGAACGGCTGGTTTTTTTTTTTTTTTCTTTCTTTTCTTTCTTTTTTTTTTTTTTTTTTTTTCTGAAAAGCTTGCTAAGCCCAGTGCTTGGCATTCATTCAGCATCACTTATTGGGAATATACTTATTGGGAAAATAAAAGAGTAGCCATATGTGTTTCACATCCCAAAGTCATATTGCAGAGAAGCAGAGAGGGCGCCGCCAATCAGCTGACAGAGGGTTCTTTTGTTCTACCTGGATAGAAATCACAGACAGGTAGGAAGGAGCCCTTCAAGGGCTGGTTTCTGGCATTTCATTTCCCTCAGGGTACAGAAGCACAAACTGGCAGAGGCAGGCAGGGAAGCAGTAACACCTAGTCCCCCACCACCCCACTTCATGCTACAGTCGGTGAGCATGCACACTCGTGATGTCACTTGATAAGTCGCTGAGCAAATTTCTTTTGTGTGCCTCCTGCATGACAAGTTTTATCATTGGCTTTGGGAGTATAAGTGTAACAAGAAACTTTGCTTAATTTTTACATTTCTGAAACCAGAAACTATCATGTGAGTTCACTACATTAACAAAAGAGCCACTTAAAAAATAAGAGGATCGTTAGCATGTTTACCTAAAGACAACAAAAAGCTTTACATGACAATGCCTAAGTAGAATTTCTACTACAGAAAAAAACATCATAGCCAGTTTATTAAGCAACGAATTTAACTAGGGATATACCCATCTTAGCTCCAAATTCTTTTTAGAATAAGGAAGAATAAAGTAACAGTTTTACAAATGTGTACAAATGTAAATTTGCCAGAGCTCTTTTTTTCCTTTATTATTCTATTGTTGCATTTATAGCTTTATCGGATCTCCACGCCCATGCTTGTTTGTGTGAGGAAAGATTTACATATCAACACCTGAAAGACAATCTTCGTTGCTTCAAATACAGACTTCAACACACTTAGTCCTGCTGTTCAAACCTCAGTCTTAGTTACTGGGCAAATCTGTGCAAAGCGAGAGTGTCGGCAGCCTGTTGATGTTCTGTGTTTTTCTAGAAGTCTCTGAGAATGTCCTGACTCTCTGCTGCTAACCCGTCTCATTTTAATATCTCTTCCATCTGGCTTCCAGGAAGGGTAAGCTTAGAACTGTCTTTCGAAATGGCTTACAGCTATGAAGCGCGAGAATGGATTTTTAGGCCGCAGGGCAGGTAAGTCAGGAACGCCCAGACTGGTGACCATCAGTGGCTAGGAACTTGTAACAGAGGCTCCTGGCTGAGGTAATGAAAATATCCAATAGTTCCACAGGCCTCCCCCAGTGTGACAGTAGTTGGTTTCTGAATCCCACAGCCACATTCCTGTGTAATACATTTGCCAACTTAAAAAAAAAAAAGTTATTAGACTCCGGTGTACTTTCAATCTTTATACGTACTTAAACGGCTGCAAAGGAAATTATTCTTACAGACTTCTCTTTTGCCTATTTTCTAAAAGTTTCTCACAAACGGTACCTACTTCCCGAGTACACACCATCACAGAGTGGTAGCTTAGAACGATGTATATTAATTCTCTCTCCCAGTCTAGAATGAGTTTCTCTAAGTGTGACTCGGTGTCAGAAGTTCTGCCTACTACTCTAGGAGAGAGAGGCACAGAGAATTACTCCCCAGGTTCCAGGACATTATGGAGGCTAAACAATGTGTGGAAGAATCAGCTCCTTAGCACTGTTTTCAGATGGACTGTGCAGGAAGCCGTGAAGGTAGAGCTTAGGTTTCAACAGAGGCCACACGTGAGGCAAGCAGCAGACCTGGGGGGAAGGGGTCATCTGAGCCTCTGGAACACAGACGATGCTGTCAAAGGTCGAAGATGCTAAGCACAGAGCTACCGGGTTTGATGTTTTCCCTGCTGGATTTCCGCCTTTTAAATTTTATTTTAATTAATTAATTAATTAAATTTAATTTATCCAATACTTTCTGGCCATTACCCTAATCCCTCCAGTTTGGAACTGGAATGATGACTTTATGTAACTCTTTTTTTCAAAATAGTTGGAAGTCTCAGGAGACTCGGTTTTTCAGAAGAGTTGGAACTGGGGACTGCACGACAAAGAGACCTCTGACGTTGGACCGAATGCATTTTACAATATGAGATGGACATGAGCGTATGAGAATATTATGGTTCAGATATAAAATGACCCTCACAGGTTCATGTTGGGACACATGGTCCCTAGCTGTTGGTGCCGTCTCGAGGAGTGGAACCTAGTTGGAGGAAGTTAGTCAATGGGGAGTGAGCCCTGATATTTATGCGCTGGCCCTGCTTCCTGTCCCATTTGCTGAGATGTAAGCCGACAGCCTCCCTTTCCCACCATCATGCCCTCCCTACTGTGATGGACTGTACCCTCAAATCATCAGGCAAAGGAAATCTTTCCTCCCTTGTCAGGTAACTGGTCACAGCAAGAGGAAAGTAATGCTTAGGAGGACATCCGCATTCTTGACCTTTGGACCTGAATGACAGTGCACTGTGCTGCTGAGTTCTTCACGGTGCTCCTCCCCCTCCCCTCCTCCTCCCTCTGCCCCTCCTCCTCCCCCTCCTTCTCCTCCCCTGCCCCTCCTTCTCCTCCCCTGCCCTTCCTCCTCCTCTCCCTCTTCATCATTCCCCTTCTCTCCCCTCCCCTCCTGCCCCTCCTCCCCCTCCCCCTCCTGCCCCTCCTCCTTCTCTCCCTCCTCCTCCTCCTTCTTTCTCCTCCTCCTTTCCCCTCCTTTCTCCTTCTACTCCTTCCTCTTCCCTTCTCCTCCTTCCCTTCTCCTCTTTTTCTTTCTCTTCCTTCCTCTTCTCTTCTCCTTCATTTCTCCTTCTCCTTCCTTTTTTCTTCCTTCTTTTTCCTTTTCTCCCTCTCTTCTTCCTCTTCTTTCTCCCTTCTTCCTCCCTCTCTCCTACCTCTTCTTCTTCCTCTTCCTCCCCCTCCTCCTCTTCTTCTTGTCTTCCAGTATTCTGCTGGCTTCATGGGGAACTTGCAACTACATTCATGATCCACCCAGAAAACCTGATGTACTTTCTCCATCTGAAAATCTTAAATCACATTAGCAAATTTCCCATTGCCATCAAATATCCACAAATTCTGAAATCAGAAGAAGCTGGTTATCTTTAGAGATCACAGTGACTGCCAGCAGTTGGAAGGATTATTATTTGAAAATCTTGAGCAGAAACTAAACATAGTTACTGAAACATAAAATGGATCAGCAGGTAAAGGTATCTGCTATTGAAAGACCCCCAGAGTGGGGAGACCCTCACTCAAGTCTCAGGATGACACAACCCCCCAAGAACTCACATAAGACCGTCTTTGCTGTAATTCTCACGGGGTTTATTGATAGGAACCAGTGAACTGGGGTTGAGACTCGTATCCCATGCAGGAGTAGAGGAGTTCAACCCCCAGTAGCTGAGAGAAGGGGTATTTAAAGGAAAAAGGCACAACCTAAGGGGGTAGGGATGGCATCAGTGAAAAATCACAAGGTTTTTTGTTTCTCAAGATTGCTTTTAAGATTTTAATCTAACTTTATGGTCAGCTAGTTCCTGGGAGAAGCTTCCTGTTATCTTTACTAGGTCGGGATCACTACCTAAGGGCTTATCTTAAACCCTTTTATCTAGTTCTTGGGAGAGCAGGCTCAAGAAATGTGACCTTTTACTTACTTACAGGCAGAGAACAGGGTCTGGAATTTGGGGTATTTAGGACTTCTTAGGGGTGAGATAGTATTTTTAAACTTCTGATTTCTTGGCTGCATTTTTTCTTCTTTCACTACCAAGACCTTCACCCTTGGGACCCACATAATAAAAGGAGAGAATCAACTTCTTTAAGTTGTTTACTGACTTCCAAACACACATACACACACAGACATACAGACACACAGACACACACACAGACACTCACACACAGGGCACTCAGAAGACAGAGGCAGGAAGATCTCTGAGTTCAAGGCCAGCCTGGTCTACAGAGCTAGTTCTAGGACAGCCAGGGCTGCACAGAGAAACCCTGTCTCAAAAAACCAAAACCAACCAACCAACCAAACAAACAAACAAAAGAATCAAAAAAGTTAAATTTCTCATCTATATATTTTTTAAAAACTTATCTGTTATTATATGGATTAAATATTTAACATTTCCTCTATTTTCATTCATTGTTATCTTAATAATTATATATATTTAAAAATCAATTCCTTGCCAAGCCACCAGAGCTTCCAGGGACTAAGCCACTACCTAAAGACTATACATGGACTGACCCTGGACTCTGACCTCATAGGTAGCAATGAATATCCTAGTAAGAGCACCAGTGGAAGGGGAAGCCCTGGGTCCTGCTAATACTGAACCCCCAGTAAACTAGACTGTTGAGGGGAGGGCGACAATGGGGGGAGGGGTGGGAGGGGAACACCCAAAAGGAAGGGGAGGGGGGAGGGGGATGTTTGCCCGGAAACCGGGAAAGGGAATAACACTCGAAATGTATATAAGAAATACTCAAGTTAATAATAATAAAAAAAAAAAAAAAAAAAAAAATAAACATGAAACTGAAGCACGCTATGTTTGCCTGAGAGGAGAAGAGTATCAATGTGGAGAGAGGGAGAGTGGTAGAGTGTCTCACTGGAGTCTAGAAGCAGAGGGCAGAGGAAAGGGAAGGATCCGACACATCTTTTAAGAGCACAGCTTCTATGACTTACAGTCTACTGTATCCCCACAAAGCCATTCAACTGAATTCATCAGTGACTGAATCATTTGGTGAAGACAGAACCTTCAGGGTCTCTTCACCTTTCAGTGATCAGATTGACAAGCTTGGTACCAAGTCTTCAACATATCATGTTTTGGAAGAATATCTCATATCCAAGTCCTAGAACAGTAAATACTATTTTGAGAACAGGGCAGAATTAATCCACAAAGATGCATTGAGGATTAATGGTATTATGAACTAAGTAATGTGGCATTTCAGAAATAAAATAAGTGCTAAGAGACTGACTTTTAAAAAAAAAAATCAATTCTTTATGAAGTCTGAAATACATTTTTAGATTCCACCTAGGCCATCCCAGTGTTCTATATAAGCACCATTTTGTCTTTGTGCTATAATGAAGTAAATGTTGGGGAGTATAACTCTATAAATTTAGAGGGGAGTCAGGGATATGAGCTAAGTTCTATCTATTATTTTAGGAACTCTAAACATACCGTCTAAAACCTAGAATTCAGAAATATAATTTATGAAAGAAATATAATGTAAGCATTTAGAGCTATATTTAGAAGTACAGAGATGAGGGTCAGAAGAAAAATGGTTTCTTCATCGGTTCAAGGCTGGAGTGAGGAAAGCTGGGGCAGCAGGGCACTACTGTTCATGGTGGGCATTGTGAAACTACTCTGTTTGGATTTGTTTTTTAACAGATGTTCATCCTTATATTGAAATAAAATTCATTTAAAAATAGCAGCAGAATGTAACATTTTCCCTATGGTTGTTCTCAACATGACATGACTCTCTTCCTTTTCATTTTAGAGTGAAAAGTAACCTTTTATTCCCTAATAATATTACTCATTTAACGACATAATTGCCCAATTATTTACCTCATCCAAAGAAGACCTCTTTAATATCTAGTTAGTGAGATGGGTATAAAACTCTTAAACTGTTAGGAAACAGACTTTCTTTATTTAATACTTCCTTCTGGTACACTCACAGGGCATTTAATGAATTAGACCAGAGGTAGAGGTGTTTGGAAAAAAACCATCTAGTCACACAAGCTTTCTGATGGGATGCACAACAGGAAATGTGGTAGAAAAAGAAAAAAAAAAACAAAAAACAAAAAACAAAAAACCAGAATTAGATCTCACACTTGTGAGGATTTTTTTTTTTTTTTTTTTTTTTTTTTTTTTGTGGATCTTAAAGTCAGTAAGAAAAATGTATTCACCTAGATACACGTCACCCGGGTAAACCAAAGTAATATTTACTCGTTCTTAGTTTAGTAAGAAATGTGTTATTTCTCAGTGAGCTTTTAAGAATATTTCTAAATTATGCCCACATTGCAATCTATGTTTAATTAAAACCCTGAAAACACACATAGTATTTCTTTATGTTTATCTCTGGCCAGTATACTCAAGGGAATGGGTCCTCTGCCTCTAAAATCGAAAGAGGTGTAGAGATTCGGGTTAATAATGCCGGATACAATCTCTGGGGAATCCCAATTTCTCATGAACATGTTGGGCAATATGAAGAAAGGAAGAAGTATTAGATGCTGCCACAGTAAGAACCTGCTCTCTTCAACTCTCAAAGGCGAGCTTGGAGAAAACTGTCAGCAAATCACACCGGCTGTGGTTAACTTGCATTCTTATGAGCTAATGATTTAAAAACCAATAAGGCTGCTTTATCAACTCTTTAGAGAACTATTTGCAATGCGAGTTGTTTATTTTTTTTAACATCTCACCTATCTGAAATAAATGATGGTGCCCTGCTATAAACGTTATGTAACTATTAGGTACAACTTGAAAAGCAAGTGTGAAAAAAGGAAAGCCTGTGTCACAATTTATATTCGTAGCTTGTTTCAGCAAACTTCTTGTTTGGCAACAGGAAGAATGAAGTCTTTCTCTTCCTCAAGTATTTGGAAACCATATTCTTTTTTTTTTTTTTTTTAGACTGCTCAGTCATTAAAGTTCATCTCATAGATACAATTTGATATATTTTCCAGTTAACTCAGTCTAATTATATTTTGATTGAAAAATACCTCCTCGTTAAATTTAGTTGGTCACTAGCGACTGCTAACAGTAATCCCCTGTCCTCTTTCCTGTGGGTGCCCAAGATTCTGATGAATAGAGGAGAGCCAAAATTGAGTGTAGGCAGGAGTCCAGCAGTTAATTGTTGCCTAGACGCTTAGCTCAAGTCTTCAGACATGACATAGAATTTTTCTTCATAACATGTTTGCTTTATAAAAAACTGTGCTGCATAAGTTTTTTTTTGAATAAAGAGTATGAGGAAGGGATGACAAAAATAAATTAAAAATGACCACACATACAGTCTTATACGTAATACTTTAGCGATTTCTAAATTACCTCAAGGGATGAGGACGTTGCTCCATTGTGGAGCCCTTACCTACCGTGTGCCAGGCAATGGGGGTTTAATCCCCATTAGCAAGAAACAAAGAACAAAACAAAAAAGCCTCAAATAAAAACAACAAAACTTCACCTTAGTCACCCCTCATTAGATAATGCTCACAGAGAGCAGCTAATACAGCGTATTAAATCATCAAGATGTTTTATATACTTTGTCCCACCTTCACACTCTAGGTGAAGAATCATTGAAACTTAAGAATCATTACTTCTAAATATAAGTTGGCGGTTCTTGATAGTAGAGACCAGGAGACAGTGCTATAAATGGAAAGACCAAATCTACCATTCAATACCAAACTATCATTCAGCATACGCTTATGAGATACTTTCCATGACGCAAATACCGACAAACACTGAAGAGGCAGCAAAGACTATGCTCACAAACAAGGAAGCAGGCCTAGGGTTTGCTGCTGCTGCTGCTGCTGCGAGAGTGTTGTTACTGTACAGGAGCTATGGATCTAGCTAGTGGCACGGTTCTTAGGTAGCATGGCCGAGGTTTGCACACGAAGCATAAGACAGGTTAAAACAAAGTGAAGGTTTGTTTTGGCTTTTTTTTTTTTTTTTTTTTTTTTTTGTTTTTTTTCTGTTTTCCTATGGGGAAGTAGGAAGATGGACTTAAGTAAATTAGAGGCGGAATTTCTATGACCGTTGAAGGATAGCACAGTTTACCAGAAAGTGGCTTATAGGCTTCTACTCTGTTTCTTATCTCACTGGACCTCTTTATCTGTGCCTACACATTACAGTAATCTAGTGCAGGGGAAGTGGTCGGGGTCCGCAGAGACACCTTGGTAGTTATGAGCAGTGGCTCTTACAGAGCACATCGGTTGGGTTCCTAGCACAGAGTGACTCCTAACGTTTGAAAGTCCAGTCCTAGGGGATCCCATGCCTGCTTCTGACCTCTACGGGCACCAAGCACAATCAAGGCACACTCGATACACATAAAATAAAGATTTTAACTTCTTAAAAAAAAAAAAAAAACTAACAGAAGAAGACACCCTACCCCACCCCCACCCCTGGTGTGTGAGTGAGGACTGAATATAAAGAGAGAAACAAGTAATTGCTTTATGGTCCTGAAGAGTCTCGGGTTTTACCTCCTTAGCTCATGACTTGTCACGTAAGCTAATTTCCTCATTCTTAAGGAGTGAGAAACTGTATCTGAAAATCTGGGATTAAAATTCAAGCCTCTCTGTAAAGACATTTCATTTGCAAGGCACTATAAACACAGCATTTAGAAATGTGGTTTTTCTAGTGCTTATAGCCAATAATCAACCCCTCGCTATAAAGTGAACCACATAAAATGGGTAGTGATTTACTTTCTGAGGACTTTTTTTTCAAGTAGTAAATGCACAACACTCTTTGTGTCCTATCTCAGTAGTTAATTACTCATAAATCAAGATGCCAATTCTTAGGAACTACCAAATGTTTTTGCTGGATTTAAAGACTCCCCCCCCCTTTTTAATCTTCTGTGGAAGTCAAAAATAACTGTCCATTCTATTTTATAAAAAGCCTGGGAAAGTGAAAGATTCTTTGTTGCACGTAATATTTTTGCAGGCTAACTTACACTAGGAGCCTCCAGGTCTTTGGTTTTAGTGCTTACACTGACTGATAAATACAGTTCATTCACTGCTGGAACAATTTCTCTACTGTTCAGAGAGGATGTAGAGTCTAAGCGAAAACTCCAGACCAAATGTCGATATTAAACTGAAGGCATTTGTTATTTTAGAAACTTTTTCATTTGGAGAAACTAATTTTCTTAGCTGAACTATTTGGAGGCCTAGGGTTTTTTTGGATCGTACATAAGCAACATGGTCACTCTCTCTTCCTGTGTTGTTTTAATAACATTTCCATATGAACCCAAGGGACTGAATAAAGAAAGCTCTCTTCTCTGGAGAATAATTTAGAAATTCTCATTTGGCTGAGTAATGTTGCACATTTCGAACCCTTCTGGAAATGCTTGGTTGGTTTGAGGCACTCGACAGGGAACTGACAATCATTGGTCAAGCAGGGTAAAGCCAGAATGTTAAGGGAGACAGGCAGTCTTACAGGCTAGTAGGGTTGGCAAGACTAGCTGATTGGGCACACCTCAGTGAGTCTCCAGGCTGCCAACATACTGGCTTTTAACTCCATCTTTCTTTTGGAGACTTCAAGATCTATCATCAGCAAAGCACTTTAAGGATAATAAGTCATTTTCACTTTGGCTGGAAAAGTAAACGCTCTCTCCCAGCACAAACGTGCCCAGAAGTGCAATCCTAGGCAAGAAGAATAGTGATGGTTTTCTGCAGAGTCTTTATCTGGCACTTCCTTCGACGCCCCCAGGCCCTCCCCCTATTGGTGAGCCACACACATCCCATCTCATTGCTTGATTTTGGACGCCCTTGCTCTCCTCAAACCCTAACTGGTGGGCAGAGTCGTTGGGTCCTCCTGAGAAGAGCCTGGCGTCCCTGAAGAAGTCGCTGATGGGGGAATCTCAGAATTCAATGGTCACGGTTTCCTCAACCGGCAAATTCTGGAGGATGCAAACACAAGCACACGCTTCAGTTGTCTCACACGCTCGTGGCAGCTGCAGACAGCAGGCAAAGACCGACGTGCTTGGCACCGTGCAGCCCCCTGGGCAGCTCCCACGCGTGGGGATTCCCGCGTTCGCTTCTGCGCCCGCCTCCCTCGGGCCTCGAACGCCCCGCCCCCTGCCACCTCCGCGCGTCTCATTGGCCAAGCCCTGAGCAAACTTCGGCTCCTGACTGGCGGCTGTGCCTGTCGTTCTGAGCCGTGGGGACGTTTCCGCATTGGGGGGAGAAGAAGGGGGAGGGGAGGTGTGTGGAGAAAGTGGGGGCTCCGGTGTCGGGAGGAGGGTCACCGGCTGCGCACGCTGGCGCCGGGCTCCAGGTATTTGCGTGTGACGGGAGCGCAGGGGAGGCCGCCTCGGCCACGCTCGCGCAGCGCAGCCTTCGAGACCTGATTCCAGGCCCCCAACCACCCAGCCAGCCACGGAAGAGGAAGGTGGGTGTCGCTTAAGGGGCGGGCCGGGCTCCGAGAGACCTCCGTGTGGGGTCTTGCTCGGAAAGGCGTGGCCGGGGGCCGACCGTGGGGCGTGGAAGAGTGAGGGGCGGGAGGGCCGAGGGCGTGTCACGAAGGGCCAGGCCTCCCGGGGGTCTCGGCGGCGGGGCCCCGGGGGAGGGAGGGGACGAGCGGGCCCTGGTGTGGAGCGGCTGCGTCGGGAAGGGGAGGGGAGGGCGAGCCCTGGAGGCCGCGGCCAGCTGTCTGCCCGGGTGCGGAATTCGCAGCGTCTCCGAGTCCCGGCTATTTATGGGCTGGGGAAAAGGTTGCACTGCCCCTTCGCTGGCCTCCCCGCCTCCGGAGCCGAGCTGGGCGCCAGCAGCTCGTGGCTGGCCGGCAGCCGGCGAGGGGCCTCGGGGTGCGGCCAGGGGCCTGCGGCAGTCCTGCCCAAGAGGGCGTGGAGACCGGAGGGCGGTGAAGCTGCTCTAGGTCCGCCTCTCCATTGATGAAATTTAAGTTCATCTGGCTTTACCTTTTCCGGAGTCTCCACTCGTCCCCCTTTGGCGTCGGGATCGCTGAGTAGCCAGGAGTTCCCTCCCAAGCTGAGTCGGTCCCACCAAGTTTCCGTCTTCTGGATTTTTCTTCTTAAAGACCAGTTTTGATTTTTTTCCCCCGAATACTTCCTTAAGTAGCTAAACAGCGGAGGAGAAAGAACACTTCGGTTGTTGCAGGGAAGGGAGAGAGACCTTTCTTACAACGCAGCTTCTAGAAATTGAAAAATATAAGACAGATTATTTTAATAAAATCCTAAAATGTCGAGATTTGTACAAGGTAAGACATTTTGCTTTCTGTCTCTTGGCTGCTTCGTCCGATTTTGGGTATTGGTAGTCTCTCTCTTGGTAGGTGGGTAGTTTGGAACTGGGAATGTTCGTTTGTGATACCTTTTTGGTTAAATTGGTATTTGAGCTGCTTTGCGCCGCTTGCTGGGTTCATATACGTGTACGTATGCCTCTGTGCCCTGCAGGGGTTAGTTCTCCCTTCTAAAATCAGTTTTAATAGTATTCTGACTTCGTGGATAGTAACCGTAATAATCAAAACAGGATTTGACTGCTGATTAATTCTTGTTCCGTTCTTGCAGTCCATGATAAGTTATCTTTGTGGGACAAGGAAGCCCAGAGGGCTAGGGGCAGGCAGATGGGTTTGTCAAGACTAGTAAGGAAGCTATACCGTTCTTCACTTGTATTCCTTGTGTACATAGATTGAGTCTCAGAGTCATTTATTGCGAAATTAGGAGTAGTTCGAAGACACTAGAGGTCATTCCAGTGAGAGAAATGACTTTGCTGCA